>NW_028263386.1:23502500-23802500 GCF_051168715.1 Poecilia mexicana | reverse complement strand
GAGAAAATGAAATGTATGTCAATGGTTGAGCCAACTTTGTTAATTAAATACCATTAGTATATTTTATCAGTGCAAGTCTTAAGATCTATAAAGTTTATTTATTTACAACTTATACAATTATATTATCCTCATGATTCTCTACTGGACTCTTGTAGACGGTGAATGAAAGTGATGGTTGATTGAATCTTAAGTTTGATGAAGTTAGAATTCTTAGATAGGATTTGTTATTAAAAAAAATTGTAAAAATCATATATAACATTTATTTATTTATTTATTTATTTTACATATTTGTTAAAACTATCAACATCTCGTGACAGTAAGTTATGAGACAGATAATCTGTGAAAAGATCAATCTCCTCCACCTCCTGCTGTCTGAAGAAACATACCGGTTCTGACCAAATCCAACCAATCAGAGCCAGGGGGAGGGGCTTAGAGCTGTTGATCATTCTCATGTACTAACTGCTAATTGTGTGAATGGCAGGGAAACAACCTAGTTACAGAAAAACCGTTTATCTGCCATCGTTGGTGGCTATGCTAACTAGCCTGAGCCTGAGAGTAAAGGGGGACGAGGAAGAAAGCGACAAACCTCCACGTGGAAGGTGATTGACGGCGCTAAGACCCGCCTCCTGGCTCTGATTGGTTGGTTCTGGTTAGCGTTGGGAGAAGGTGGAGCAGGTCCATTTTTTTCACAGATTATTTGTCTCCCCATACTGTCATGACATAGTTACAGTTCCAACAAATATTTAACAAAAAAAATTAAATGTATTCATTTATTTGCAGGCTAATGCTTAATTAAAATGTGAATGGATAACATTTCCTCTAAATTCAATGACCATATTTATGTGGTGACAGTCTGATCTTTGACACTCCGAAATGCTGACCCAGTTGACCTTGAGTCAAATGTATGGACCTCCACTGAAAACATGTCAGGTTGTAAGAACCCCTCTAGAATAACAACAGGATGTCATTCTTTTCCCCTCCCTTTGGGATGACATCACATTACGTTCATATGTTTGTTTGTTTTCTTCGGAGATCTGAGCGTGGGTGGGTTCCCTGCGTGTGTCTGACGGATGTCGTCCCCAGGAAGCCCTTCCTCTCAGCCTACGCCCCTCCATCCCCCTGCTTCTGCTCACGTCAGACTAAATGAATCCAGCTTTGAACTCTGAGGGGGATTTGCAGGGGCTCGAAGCTCCGTCCAATCAGAAGCTCAGCTCTGCGGCAGGAATTTGCATAAATCTGCATGCTTAATGTACCCTGCAAACTGCAGGAGTGACGCGCTGCTTCAACCTTTACCCGGCCATGATGGCAACGCAACCTCTGACCTACCAATAATAATAAGAAAATGAAAAGAAACAACTGCCTGATAAACCTATTCATTTGCCATGCAGCAGTCAGAAACAGTGGAAACAAACTGTATTTGTTTGTGTAATTGCCCATGAGCAAAGAAGATGGAAGGAGGACGAGGTGCAGAGAAAGCGAGTGTGTGCATGTGTGTGTAAAACTAGTGAATAAACAGAGGAGATGGATGAGTCTATTAAAGCAGCAGCTAATCCAGGCTATTAAGAGGCAGAATGAAGGAGTGTGTGAGAGGGTGCTACATGGGGGGGTTAATGGCTCTAAATACAGACCTAAACGGGGTGAGAGATTATTGTAAACGTACCCTGGGGGGCGTGGGGTGGGGGTGTCCACTCTGGATTGTCCTCCAAGATCCTGGTTCCATGTTTGGCTTTAACAGACAGCTATAGCAAACTTTCTCCCAATGCAATGATTCGTCCTGGACGCACAATTGGAAATTTTGCATATAAAGCAAATACTTTTGGTCACTTGTTGCAAATATTAAAGCTGTGATTTGTTCTGTTTTTGCAGGATGTTTAAAACCCACCACTGGCTGTTTGACCTCAGTGAAGTTTGTCTTCAAATCAGACAAAAACGGTGTCAGATGTTTGTGCAGCAACATTTTCTTTTGTTTGTGCCGCTATAATTTTCAAGATGTTAAGAAATGCTTCCGGAGGTCATGAAAGGTCAACCAGACCCCTCCCACCTGCTTCAAATCAGACAAAATGTGTGTCAATCAACTCGACTACGTTTGTGCTGGTTTGTGCTGCAACATTTTTTTTGTTTGTGCTGCTTTGGCTTTGAAGATATTGATGAAATTGGGGTTCCTGGTTGACCATTTGACCTTTAGACTTTCATAAATATCTTCAAAGCTAAAGCAGCACAAATAAAAAATTTTGCTGCACAAACCAGGACAAAGGTTAATCTGCCGATTAACACCGATTTAATCTGATTTGAAGACGGTAGGGGGGCTGGTTGACCTTTCATGACCTCTGGAAACATTTCTTAATATCTGTAAAATGTTAGAGGCACAAACAAAATTTTTGCTGCACAAATGTTTGACACCATTTTTGTCTGATTTGAAGAAGATTGGGTGGGCAACTTCACTCAGGTGGCTGTTTGTGGTGGGATAAGTAAGAAAAACCTCGAGATGGCACACCTGATGCTTAGAGTTGATGATTTGGAAGAAGACAAAACGGTGCAAATGAGAAGAATCTGAGCAACTTTGTTGATGATCTGCTTTTTTGTTGCTTGTTGCATTGCTGTTGACACCGTAGACCACCTCCCACCACTGGAGCGACCTCAAAACTGTTCTGGCATCTCAGCTTTCTAGTTGTTGTTTTGTTTGCTCTGTACCTTGGGAACACACTGTTCTGCTTTAGAGCGTACTACCTTCCCTTCAGTTGCACTGTTTAGCAGCCATTTTGATGTTCAAGGTGTTTTTTTTTTCTCTGTTTTGTACCTTTTCTAACTTCCATGAGTATTTTTTTTTCTCATTACTCAGCTATATACTTCTTACTGATGATCCTGCAGACTTTTCCTCCCCATCTCAGACGACCTTGTTTACGATGGCCTCCCTCTGTGATGGCCGGACAAGCAAGGTGGAGTAAATCAGTCGTACTAGAAGAGGTCAAAACCTGAGGCCTCTGTAAAGATAAAAGGGATTTCTCGACGGTTACGTTCTGATGTCCATTTTTGAGCATTTCCAGAGGATTTTCTATCATCCTGAGACCTCCATCTTATTGGGGCCTTGATAAGAGCATCCAGCTGATCGAGCAGAAACCCTGAGGCGTAGTGGAACATCACAGCTCTAAGATCTTGGTTGTGTAAGATGAAGGGTGATGACAAAAAAAAAAAATCCCCTCCGCAAGTAGAATAAAGAAAAGATTAGCTATTGCAGTACGGCTGATTCACAGGGATTGGCTGTGATGCCAAATTCCTGCATGGTGTCAAGATGTGAATTCAAAGCCTGGATTTCAGGGAATCGTGATGTGACTCAAAAAAGGAAAAAAAAAACAAGACTGGAAAAATACACAGCTAATTTTTTTTCTTCTTTCCCCACGTCACAAGGATCTCTTTTTCTGTCATGCCCATTGGGGGAGCGGGCGGACTCACGCCCAGCCAATCACGATGGAGCGTGCGCCCATCCCATCAGGCCTCGATCTCAAAGCTTCAGGGTGTGAGGAGAGCATGGCGAAAAACAACCAGGACAGACAAACACGCGCTAACCGGGGTGGACAAGCCTTCAGATCCCATTAAGTTCAATACTGCCCTGAGGTAGGGGTAAAAATACCTCACCACACAGAGAGAGGCAGCAGGAAACAGCACTGGTGTATGCGTGTGTGTGTGTGTGTGTGTGAGGGTGGGAGGGATTCAGTGTTTATCCCAGCCACGCTCACCTTGACCTAAATATTCTTTGCAAAGAAGTATTTTTAACTAATTAAAAGGCAAGACTAATTTCCTTTTAAAAGTCACGAGTCAGGTAAAAATATCAACAGAACTTTTCTTTTCTTCTGTCTGGAGGCACAATCACCATGTTGCTTAATCCTTACAAACAATTCAGAGTTAGGATTTCCAAATTCCTGAATTATTCCAGCTGATGGGTGAGGAATTTGTGGAATGTTTGGGCGTTTCCTTCAGCCTGTGGTACTCTTTATCGGTGTTCGTCGCTCAATAACTGTACTTCTATCTCACTGACAGGTTTTTCCAAAAAATCATTGCGGGATCATTATAAAACATGGTAATCATTACTGTTTTTTTTAGCCCCTATGGTGACTATTATTATTTATTCTGCATAAATGTCTTTTTTATTTTTTTAGGCTTTTATAAACTATCGGTGGATGTCAAAGGCAAGCCAGCCCACAGGATGATGCAACTACCTCCGTGTCTGATTGTGACTACATGGCTCAATATTTGCCCTTTCTCACCATTTACTCCCAACATGCATCTACACTACCTCCAATTTTGTTGTTTGTACACAACAACAACAAAAAAACAACCTTGTCATCGTTACTGTGTTTCATTTGGTATTTCAAAATACCCAGTGCTACCCATAAACCATCAGAGTTCCCAAACACTCTACGGACATTGACAAAAATATTCAGCTCTATCTACTTAAAAAAAAATTAAGTTAATGCAAAGATCCCTAGAATAACGCTTCAGCTTCAGAATATTGTTTACCATGGAAAAGCCTAGACCAAATACCTTTTTTGCATATAACCTATAATGTCAGTATGTCTTTGCTATTTAATTTATGTACAGCTAAACAAAATGTATCAAGTTATTTTAGGTTTGCAATACTTAAATCACACAACTTGACTTCATCTGTTTTTATATGTTGCAGTAGTTGATTTTTTTTTTTTTTAGGACATTGGTTTCTATTTGACTGTAGGGATTAGCCAGCAAGGTATCCCACAATACATTGTGCCACCAGCAGCAGCAGCAGCAGCTAATCAAATCACTCAGTTATTTGTCGCAAAAAATTGTTTTAAGATGTTTAAGACAAGATCATAGACTCCAAAGCTTTATCTGCTCAGTCAGCTCATAAAAAAGTGAGAATATACTTTCAGAGCAGGAGAGCGCTAATTAGCTCGTTTTTAGCGCCATGAGTGAGTTGTATGTTCACTGTCATGACCACTAGCTCTACCTGATAGTGTAAAAACTGTTCACTTTTTTCAGTGACTACTGATTTTCATATTTTTTATCAAAGGTTTAGGAGAGAAACAAATATAAACAGGAGCCAGGAGCTTATGCAACTCAGAATGATTAAGTTAACTGAGTTGTGTAAACTGAAGATGAACAACTTGCACTTGCTAACATTTCTAAGTTTTAAAAACTTGGTTATTTTGAGGCAATGAGTGCATAATTTTTTTAAGCAAGGTTAACTAATTGGATTTTACAGTATACTTGCAAATTGAAATTACTATATTAAAAAAGCTGAATCATTAATGCAGAGTTTAGTTATGCTTAATCTACTTGACAAAATTAAGTCCACTTTATCTGGATTTCATTTTTCATGTAAAGAAATAAGTAAGCACTTTAGGCAAAGAACAGTCTTGCTTGATCCACATAAATAAATGATGCAAATAGTTGACTTCATTGTTTAGAGTAGATAAAGCAGAATATTTTATTTTTTATCAGTGACATTTTGCACCATGCAAATTATGTTAGATGAAGCAGTACTTCATTGGAAGATGATCTGCAGCTTTCAAGTGTTGCATCCATGCACCCACGAACTGCCAGTGCTGGCCTCGCTGCATGCATATGCTTCTTTCTCAATCTACACAGTCAAATACAAATTAATACATCCAACTTTAGTTGGTAAAAGTTATTATATTTGTTTGCTGAGTAACCATTCCTCTCTGGAAAAAAAACAAAACAAACAAACAAAAAAAAAAAACAACAGCTCAGATCAATCATTAAAAAGCCCAAATCAACACAACACTCATGTCCAGGAATGAGTTAGAACATGGATGTCATAAAAATTTTCCATCTGTAAAGTTCTTGTGTGACATCACTGTCCTGACTCAGTCAGGGCAGTGATTCAGGAACAATCTTCAGCGTTCCCTGAATCATTCCGGCTGACAGGAGAGGAATATCCGGAACATTTGGGCGTTTCCTTCAGCCTCCGGCACTCCTTACCGGCTCTCATCGTACCATGACTGTACTTCTGTCTCACTAAATTACATGTGTTTCTCATATCATGACAGGATCGTTATGGAAACATACTAATAATGACTGTTTTTATGATAACAACCAACAACCCGTCTTTTGAGAACCAACGAATTATTATTGTTTATTCTGAAGAAATGCCTAACATTCTCAGGTTTTTATAGACTGCTGGTGGATGTCAAGGCAAGCCAGCCCACAGGATGATACTACTACCACCATGTTTGACACTGAGTCGGTCATTGTGACCACATGGTTCAATATTTGCCACTACTTCCAAATGCATCTGACATCAACTGTAAATTTCAGTCAAGCCAGAAGGTGTGTATATTTTGGAGCAATGGCTTCTTTCTTTGTCAAAAACTCCTAACCCTGCTGCTTTTTTATGAGTGATGTGGCTCTCCATCCTGGGCGATATGTCCTGGGACGTAGGAGGGCATCATTAGCACTGAAAAAAAAAAGGTTATTCATTTGCAGTTTCACCATTAACAAGTTTTGCTTTACCTAACTGCATTATCAGTTACATGGACGGCGTGTCACCTGATGTTTTGCAATATGCAAATTATGTAAGATAAAGCAATGCGGTGGCATTGGAAGTTAATCTGTTGCATTCATGCAGGAACTCCCAGTGCTGGCCTCAATGTGAGCTGAGACACATATTCCCCGTATTTGTCAAAAGACTTTCCCGAACTTTCAGCACTGCTTTATAAAAGATTTAAGTGTATGCATATATCTGATCCTGCAAGTTTATCCATACAAATTAATACATCCAGTAACAGTTTGTAAAAGTGCTTACATTTGTTTGCTGAGTAATCACTCTTCTCTGGGAAAACAACGGCTCAATCCAATCAAGTAAGTACAAAGCTCATGTCCATGACGGGCGGATGAAAACTTTTCCATCTACAAAGTTCTTGAAAGAACAAAGGCTAGTCAAGTCAAGTGTTTCACGTTGGATTTTTCCACTGAATGACACATTAGTGCAGTTAATGTAGCAAAACAGTGTCTGACCTGAATACAAAAAAAGTAATGAGTTATGTGAACACTTCTTGTTTCAGATTTATTAGGCCAGTGTGTCATGGATGTGAGCCTGTGTTCTGCTGTGCATGAGCCATCACTGGTCTGGATGCGGTGCAGACACGAGAGGACAGTTTGGATTGTCCGAATGCAGCCCAATGCACTGCCCTGAAAACCTTATACGCATCTATAGCCCGAGTACTACACCGTGTTCTCAACAAAAACGTCAAATTGACTTAGTATCACAGTGCGACAACACACTTAGAGGAATGCACGCCCTTGTTCGCGCACATCTTAAACAATGTCTAGTCGAGACCAGGATTGTTGGCGTGATGTTCCTGCAATCAGTTGCAGTTCAGTAGAGAATCAGGGCTTCTTACTTAACCGACACAATAACCCTTGAATTTGAAAAGGCCAACTATGTTGATGATTGTGTCTTGATTAACAACTGTGGGGGCTGGGTCTTATCGTGATCACCCCCAACTGGACCTGCGACATTCTTAACAATCATCCCCAAAGTATCCGAGTAGGAGAATCAGCTTTTTCTACTCTGACTGATGGTGTTCTCCAAGGTTGTGTACTGAATGTTTTCTTTATACGTCTGCACGCTTGCTCATAAAAAACTAAGTAAATCATTTTCTGTTTCAGAAGGAAGGGGGAAAAAAACACTGATTAGTTTGGTTAATCATTGGTCAACTGTCTAAAAAAAAGGTCTTTAGTTTTAAACCAGGAAAAGCGAACAAAACTAAAACCTTTTCCGGTTACCTAAACACATCAGAATCTCTTGTGGCTGTTCAGCCACAAAACGTTCTATCCGGCAACCAAAGCTGCAACTGTAGGTGATGTCATATTCTGCATCAAAGCATGGTACACAGAACAGCACAAAAAGTCTTTAGAAACTGAGTCATGGCACCAAAATACAACAGACAATAACAGGTTGTTTCTTTCTGTGCAGCAAGCCTGAAAAACTGTAATTTCCACACTGAAAATGATGAACGAGGTAACCCTACTGTGTTAATTACCCTCCCACTCATATGCATTAGCACAAAATGTGCGAAAACAAACCAAAACATCATGGATTGATAGACTTTCTACTTAAAAAACGAAATTGTTGGTGAAAATTGATTTGGGGTTATCTTTGGGGTTATCTTACACAGGTTATCTTTGTCTGATGGGTTACACGGTTGGTTAGACCTAGAGTCATGGAGCAAGAAGGTCCAGAGACTGACTCCCTCCCTGAGGTCCTTCGGCACTGAGCTTGCATGTTCTCCCAACTTCTCCCAGTGGTTTGTGGGTTCTCTCTTTCTTCCTCTCACAGTCCAGAAACATAACTGTTAGGATGGACTCTCTAAATTATCCTTAAGGGTGAGATATTCAGAGTGACAACCCCCCCATCCCCAGAAGAAGCTCAAATGCTTTTCACGGCATTGTACCTGACTTTGAGTGTATTGTTGTTCCCCCAAATTTAATGACTATAGAAGTCTATCTCACCTTGCTCTGGGAGGTTTTATATAACTTTATAGAAATTGTATCAAAACTTTGCCAGCTCCTCAGTGGCTTTTTGTTTCTACACTTACACAGCTCCGGCCGAGCATTTGGACTTGACCCACAGCTCCCTTTCTTCGGTGCACAATCGTATTCCACCTCCTTACGACCACCAAACTCAGATATATCTCATCCCCTTCTTGTGTCTCTGCTCAGGCTCGCCTTTGACAAATCACCACATTAAATGTGGCCATTTTTAAAACGCACCGCGCTTCCAACCCCCCGACTATTGGTTTCAGATAAAACCGCAATATTTCCATTCATCTATTTCCGTTCATCGATGTTGTGCCCTGCGCTCGACCTTGCACACACCGCACACAGGCGTGTGTACACAGGAGTGCGCACGGTGACGCGCACGCCGAGTTTTTCCCTCCCGGTCGTTAATAATGTGTGGATGGCAATTCCGAGGTTACTGACCCATACTCGGCCCATTAATCAAACAACACAACTAGCATATGATCATAATAATGCATTTCTTCCGGTAGTAAGGATGGACTCCAGAAGTAGAAAATATCAATGCACACACATGAAATGGAACAAACAATATATATTTTAGTGGAGCTCTCTGTTTCGAGAAAGTAGAACTCATTAAGGTTTATTCTGGCCATCCATGCTAATTTAAATCCCTCAATCAGGGCTTTCCATGTTTTGTTTCCTAATTAGCTTCATGATCGCACCGTTTTCCTGCTGTCTTTGTTTTCCCCCATGAAGCAGCGACTGATTGGCTCATCTGTGATACGGTCATACCGTCACATCAGGCTCAGCCACGCAGTGCCGTTGATCGAATATAATAGTAATGTTGTTGTGACCTCTAGTGGCAGCAGAATGAAAGTACAGGTTTTAACACGGATAGATATGGCTCAGTTTTAGTTCCCAAATGATTCCCCATACTAAGGCAGACATTTTTTTTTTTGAGGAATTTCCCTCTCCAACTCCAGAGTGATACACGTTTAGCTTGAAGCAATAAATCACAAACTGTCTTCATGCTTCTGTGAGCCTTTTAAGCTCTGTTGTTTTGTTTAGCTAGCTTTATGATTGCAAATGTATGTCAAAAAGGTCAAACAAGAAGACAAGACTTAAAACTTTCCAAAAATTATATTGGTGTAATGTCTGACTTTTCTTTTTCCAGGTGAAATTGATTCTCTTTGCTTTATTTATTTATTTATTTATTTATTTATTTATTTATTGCTAGTAGCAGCTCTAATTGAAACAACACAGATTGTCTTGTGAAAATGATACTTACATTTCATGATGGCCTACTAAAGATGCAGCCTGCCTCGGAAAATCTTAACCAAATGTAATCAAAGTGAAAAAAAAAAAAAACTTAAGAATAACGAGACTACAAATATGGATTATTTTAACATCAAATGAAATTAACTACACAGACACACAAATATACACCAAATTCCTCTTAAGGCTCCATACAAGCTGGGGTTAGGCCTGCCTAGAAGAATTGCTACAATGTAGAAATAACCTACCAAACAGGTAGGCTGCATTTTCTCATGTTTTTTACAGCACAAATAAAAAAAGAGCATTTAAGCTCTTAAATGTAATATTTTAAGTATGTATATGCATCATTTTCAAACTAAGATCTCTTACATTTTGTTCTTTATTGCACATTAAAGCTGTGTCATTATTCCAGTGTCTGACTGACTACCATGTTCTCTCAGGTTACTTTCCTGGAGGGGGGGGGGGGGCTTCTTTATGCGCTGTTACAAAACTGTGGATTTCGTGAAGTCCTGTGGTGGAAATCTAAACACCCAGCTGTATTTTTTTTCTTTTATTGTCAGTCTATATTTGTTTGAAAAAGAAACGCAAGAAAGGATCTGATAACTGAAGTCACGAGACGTTCTGGCACGGTTGCCAGGCAGCGAGCAGTGGGCGGAGCCTGAGAATACAGTCACCGGTGAAGGAGCGGCGGGAAGGCGGAGCTCAGCGTCTTTCAGGTCTGCCAGTCTGAGGAGGCGACGTGGGGCTGAAGTTCTCTGGCGACGACCGGACCTGGGATTCTCTCATAAGAAACATTGGCTGTATAATACCGAGAAGCGGCTCACTGCGTCTTAATACTCGGTCCGGGGAAGAAAAAAATGTCCACCGTGAACTGGAAGCCTTTCGTTTTCGGCGGGCTTGCTTCTATAACGGCAGAATGCGGTGAGTGGGTGAGGGATGTGTGGGGAGGAGGCCGTGCAGCGTGTATGGGGTGTTTTTTATTTTATTTTATTTTTTCTTCCTGCTTTGGGTTGCTCGAACGTGGGTTTGAAAACAAGGTAATGAGTCTTTAATGCTGTGGGTTAACAGGCACTTTCCCTATCGACCTGGCCAAGACGCGCCTCCAGGTCCAGGGACAAGTCGGGGACATCAAGTACCGTGAGATCCGCTACAGAGGCATGCTCCATGCTATCATGAGGATAGGACGAGAGGAGGGGCTCCGGGCGCTTTACTCGGGGTGAGCGGGTTCACACTTATGTAGCTGAATGTGTTTTATTTTGCGCAAAATGAAAGTGCAACGGTACTGCATGAACACAATGTACTTCCTGTTCCTGTGTCTTGTCGCCCCGATCTCTCTGCATCCTTGTTTAACCGAGAGAGAGAGAGAGAGAGACAGAGAGAGCACAATTTCTAGATTATTTAATCAGTGTTTTTCTGTAGTGCTACATTAAAAAAAAAATTAAAAATAACCATTTTTTTGGTAGCATCTCCCCCGCCATGCTCCGTCAGGCCTCCTACGGGACCATCAAAATTGGGACGTATCAGAGTTTTAAGCGGCTGCTGGTGGACAGACCAGAAGGTGAGCTCTCGGTTTCTGTTGCACTTCTCAAACACAAACCCACAAACTTTGCTCCAAGGCAAACACGCCGCATGCGCATTCCTGCAGAAGGTCACAGGTGTTGGTGTGACATTGCGTGACCTCTTAAAGCGTAGTGCCTGGCCGGGTCCCTGAGACTGAGTTCTAAAACCAGTACTGCACGCTTTGAGTGGATCAAGTTAATATCTTGATTTTCTTCCAGATGAGACCTTGCTGACCAATGTGCTGTGCGGCGTTCTTTCTGGAGTCATCTCTTCTTCCATTGCCAACCCCACTGATGTGCTGAAGGTATGTAATTTAGCATAAATGACCGGTTTTCTTTATAATTCTTAAAGCGGCAGAGCGGGTTTGACGGGTCTTTGGGCCCCCAAAGCAAAGTGTTTGGAAATATTTCAGTGGAAAACGGAGCAGTCTGTCCTGAAACCGGAGGAAGGTGTGGAGTTTTACTTATTAATAGAACTTAAACCTTTTCACGTTTGAACCGGTTGAGGTCAGAAGTTGTTTTATTGCTCCACTTATGTGCAATAAAATCTCAGTTTTAATAATCAGTTTTAATCCAGGTGTTTTGTGTCAGGGAACATTAGTGAACAAAAAGCATCATGAAGATCAAGACACACTTCAGACAAGTTGGGGAGAAAACGGTGGGGAAGTTTAAAGCAGGATTAGATGATAAAATAACATCCCAAGCACTGTAGGAATTATGAAACAGTGTTCAATCTATTTGAAAATCTAAGCGGAGAGGTTCACTCTCACACTCCGCTGTGTCAAACAAACCAAACTCTTTGGAAAAACCGGTTTACCTCCTCACCTGTGGTGGCACTACACCACAACCCACTAAAAGAAACTACAGGAAAACCTCAGAAGAAGACGCTCAACACAACTTCCTCCTTCACAAAGTGTAAACAAAACTGGAGGAGCATCAGATTTTAGCGGTGGAAGGATTTCTCTTTTGTTGTTGGTAAAAAAAAAGATTACAAGTTGATCTACCAACGACTCTTGTTTGTTTAGGTTGAATTTACCCAGAATGCCCTATGCTATTGTCCACATCCTACGCTTTGGAGCGGTCTCCGGTCTGCTTGGTATTACCATGCATTTGGAAACTCATCCGAACCAGGACCCAGGTTTTCAGGAAAGCCAGAGTTCGGTTTGGTTTTGTCCACATAAAAGTTTTATTGCTCATCCCCTCCTCCTCAAACCAACCAGACTTTCTAGTCAAACAAACTACAGCTTGTCTAGCTTCACCCTGAGTCAGAAAAAGAAAACAGCCTACAGGGGCCATGATAACTGTGGAGATCCACAAAGCTGTTGACAAGAACAATTATTAGTTGCGCACTTGTGTGCTGACACAACAAAGTTGGGAGAAGGTGCTCAGGTCTCGAGATCTGAGGTGGTTTATTTACAAAGTCTGGGTGGGGATGGAGCTAAATCCTTGACGATAATCCTTGCAGTAGACTCCAAAACTGGGAATGGACGTTTGACTTCCAGCAGGACAAAGATCCCTAACGTTCAGCTAAAGCTGCCGTGGAATAGTTCAGGTCACCGATATCAAATGGAGACTCTTAATGTGTTCTACAACTTTTTGGTCAGTCCTTGGCTCACTACACCCGAATCAAACGACTGAATTGCCTCCTCAGCTTTCATGTAGCGCTATAACAGCCTAGATATTTGGTGTGTAGAAGCATAGATGCATTTAAAATCTGCAGTACTGAAACTTGACGCCCTTGGATTATATGAGAGAATATTTGTGTGCCAGAATGACCCGGTTAAAGCCCAGGTTTAGACCCGAAAGTCTTTAACATCAGTTGAATTTTGTTCAATCTAATCTGACAGAACTTGAGATATTTAAAAAAAGAAAAACAATTCTCATGGTAAAAATGCATAGGATGCTTTCTAGATTATTTTGTTTGTTAAAAGAAATGTGAAAGCCACATTTTGTTGTTTCTTATGCTCCACAGTTTTGCAGTAGTTTTCTGTTTTACCAGTTGCAAAAGAAAAAAAAAAATCCCAACCTTGGCTGTCAGTTGATAAAATGTGAAAAAGTTCAGGAGATATTAATACTTGGTGAAGGCAGCGTAGTAGAGCGAAAGTCAAACCGGGGCTATCACGACCTCACTGGTGCTTTATTTATAGACTGACCCCTGAAAGGCCTAACATAGTGTTCTGTAAATGATACCGGTTGGTGAATGCCAACGGCCTTATCTCTCTTTTTCTTTTTCTCTCTCTCTGTCTGCGATCCGTTTGGCACGGTTAGTGTTTATAAGATTAACACCTCGACACATGCTTCTGCAGGTTTGGAACATTGTGTTTCATAGGGGTGTGTGCTGCACAAGCTGTCCGTGTGAATGCAGTGGCGGTTTCTGTTTTTTTTATTTTTATTTTTTTTTTTTATTAGTCACACCTGCAGTGTAATTATAGGTTTAAACACAGGTTAAAAACAATGCACCCATTGTCATATCTGATGCCCTTTCTTTGTGTCTTCTCCCAGATCCGGATGCAGGCTCAGGGAAATGTGATCCAAGGCAGCATGATGGGCAACTTCATCAATATCTACCAGGAGGAGGGCACACGAGGACTGTGGAAGGTAGAGGAAATTGGCAAAGAATCAAAAACAAAACAAACAAAAAGACCCGGTGAGTTTCATATTTCAGAGTGTCGGCCTGTAAGCATTCGTTTTGTCTTCGCATCAGGGCGTTTCTCTAACAGCTCAGAGAGCGGCTATCGTGGTCGGCGTCGAACTCCCGGTCTACGACATCACCAAGAAGCACCTGATCCTGTCGGGTCACATGGGAGACACCGTGTACACACACTTCCTGTGAGTTTCAGTTACTGAAGGGATTCCTACGTATCCCTTAAGTGGCTGTAAATTAGAGCTGTCAAAAATGAAAAGCATCAGTCAAAACATGTTTTAGTGACGTGCATCTGTCAGGATTTAGTTTTTGGTTTGCGGTATGTATGTTTTTGGATATTTTTTAAATGCTCACACAGTAACTTTAGAGCCAGAAACATGGCTGTCCACTTAGTCACTGGTCAGTTAAGGAGTGTGATAATCGAAGAGCCACAGACGCATGTCAACAATGGTTAATGTGTTTGAAAAGGGCTGCATTAGTGGTTTTTAGGATTCAGAGGTCTTGGTCTCATTGGTGGCACCGAAATGCTGACTAGCGCCATGATATCATGCAGGGTGTCCACGCATCCTTTAAAAGTCTTAAATTCATTTATCTAAAGTTAAGGACTTAAATTATTTTTAAAAATGTAACTTGGTCATAAATGCCAATACCAGGTAATAAATGTTGTGAATTTTCTGCTAAAGTTTGAGTTGCATGCAGACGTCTTCATTGTGTTCTGTGACTTGAGGCGTTCGGTAACTAGCTGCTAATTTTTTGCGTCTATCGTGAGTAAATGCAAATGTATTACCTGCTGACTGGATGATGTTCATTTTCACTATTGCCTTACTTCTGTTGCCAGCCCATACGAGCCGGCAGAGTCCATTAATCGTCCCCTTTATTTATAGGCTTTTTCTTTTTCTGTCTTAAATTTTATTCAAGGTTTTAAATTTGACTGGCTGAAACCTGCAGATACCCTGTAACGTCCCCAACGCTGGCTGCTCTTTGTTGCCCATCAGGTCCAGCTTTGTGTGTGGCCTTGCTGGGGCTCTGGCCTCGAATCCAGTAGATGTGGTCCGGACACGCATGATGAACCAGAGGGGAGGGGCTCTGTACCAGGGAACGCTCGACTGTCTGCTGCAGGTGAGTCACAGACTAACACCCGGATCATACTAAACAACGGGAAAACACATAAACACTGTCTGAGGTCTTCCTGTGTAGATTCTTCTTCTGCTGTTGAATATAGACAGATTTAATCTACTGCTTTACATATCAACTGCTATAAATGCATGATCAGCTAAATACTCTAAAGAAATCTGGTACTAATGCTTGCTGAGTCCCAGTTTTTTTTTTTTTTACTTTGGCAAAGGCTGAAAAAAGTGATCCAAGTTACACATCAACGGTAATAAAAATCTTAAGTAACTTTGGAATGAAATCAGTTTTCTTATCTCTTGTCTGTCAGTCTTTAAGTAGGTCAGTGCTCTTCATAGAGCATTAAGTGCTTCATTAATAAACCGCAGCCTCAATGCTTCATTTAGAATCAAATATTTACCAGACGAACCTAAAATTGTCTGTCTTTGGAAAGCCGCACTGGTTCTTTTCTAGAGCAAATCAAGAACTTTCTTTAGCATTTAGGACTGGAACTGTTTTTAGTGAGGAGGGGGGGGAAAAAACCCCAATCTGTAACCTGGAAGTGTTTGTGGTTTATGTGTAACAGCCAGATCAGTCAGTGAAAAAGATTAGGTTTGGTTTTTAACTGCACCTCTCCAGTGCGGCCGTGTGCAGCTCGGCTTTAAGGGCCCTTCGTTTTAGTGGCCGTAATGTTTTATATGGAGGTTCTAAGAACTGAGGGCACTGCAGTTTATATCTGTCTGCTAGACACCTGGTTGATCACTTTGATATCGGGTCTGAACACGGTGCTGCATCAGCTCAGTAATCTCCAAAAACTATTAATGCAAGAATTTCTGTTGCAATTGTTGTAGCCCTCAGTGAGTTACTGATAGACATGTTGCTACTGGCAACAGGGAAGTATTAACTGCTTCGTTTAGGAGGGTTTACTCATGCCTGCAAAATCCCACACTTGAATGCTAATTCAGATTGAAACAGAACATTTTGCTGCAAAATGGAAACAGCCTAGTTTTTTTTTTTAATTATTTGTGAGAAACAAAAAACAATGCATTCCGCTGCACTTTATGGGAAAACGGGATGACAATAGAGCGGCTGTTATAATGGTGATGCAGATAAAATTTGAAATGTGAAAAACAAAAATACTAAACTCATAAGTCGGAGAAAAAGCAACTTGAACATTAAATATGGTGGCAATTGATGGATTCTAGTCATGATGTCTAAAAGAAAACATCTGGGACTATTCAAATGAACCATTAATTTTAATCTAACTCGCTAAATGTATGCTAATGTCCTGCAACGTACACACACAGTGGGGCCTGTTCATGCATGTTGAGTCAACAGGCAGGTTGACAAACCTGAGGCCATGTCTGTGGTGAGAGGCAGACATGTTTAGACCAATACAAAGAAAAGCCATTAAGAAATTTGTATGTAATGCAGCTTGGACTAATGTGTCTGCAGACTATACATCTTCCTTACAGAATTAGATTGATTAAAAACAGTCAACATATCCTAATCCTCTCTACTACTCTACACTTCTCAGAACTTCCCATAAGTCTTGTTTTCTCTCACTGCCTCGCAGCCTGATTGAACCACAGACATGTCAAGACATTTTTTATTTTAGAAAATACAATTTCCTCCTTAAATTGCTTCACTTGCCTCTGTACTTACTCTTATTTCATTTTTAAAAAATTACAGTGATTCAAAATATGTCAAAATCACTTGTGCGTCCACACTCAAGAGTGTTGAACTATGCATTCATTGTTGGGGGGGGGGGGGAAGATTGGCTTTTAAAATTTTATCACCTTCAGGTCATTAGCCAGGATTGATTAGCTGGAAATTTGTTCCATCATGGTGTCAAAATGATTTGCTCTCTCAATTTATTGGCTCAAACATGTCAAGTTTAAAGTTTTCTTCTTCCTTTGAATCACCAAGCAGTGAAGAGTATCATCACTAGCAGATTCCATCAGAGGACAATTACGTGACATTGGACTGAACTTGTTGTGTTTTCCTCCTGCAGACGTGGCGCTCAGAGGGCTTCATGGCGCTCTACAAGGGTTTCTTCCCAAACTGGCTCCGCCTGGGACCATGGAACATCATTGTATCCTTTCAGCCCTCTGAGTCGACGACTACTCTGGTTAAAATTGAAATGTATTCCAGGATGTGGTAATAACTGAGGCGCGTTGTAAAATGCTGTAATGCTTTCAGTAAAGCATGGGATTCAGAGACTTTCTTTCTTTCTAGTGGGGGAGATTAGCTTAATTCTGGCTAACACTTTTATGTAATCTCCTGGAGCTACTGCCTCATTACCCAAATACCCCCCTGTCAGAGTGACCGTAGGAGACCTTCAGCGGGCAAGAGAATGAACACAGGGTTTCATTTTTGATGTTAAGAGGGAAATCACTCTTTGTTCAGGGCTAAAAACGAACTTATTTACTTTGGGTGGCAAAGTTGAAGGATTCCCTCTGCTTTTGCCTTTGTCTACCCAAAATGCAGCTCCCCTTTCCTCACATTTTCCTTCACTCCATCTTCAGTTCTTCCTCACTTACGAGCAGCTGAAGAAGATTGACGTGTGACTGAACGAACGTCGGGAGAGAAAGCGAGCCGAGCTGTCGCCCAGGGACAAGCCGAGGGGACCAAAGTCAGGAACGTCTGGAATGGTGGCGGCTCCTCGGCAGAGCCGGCGAGGGGGGAAAGCCAGGGGAGTACGCAAGTGGAATCCGATTCCAGAGCGACTCGCGGCTCCACGTCTGTTTTAAAAAGCCTTGTGGCAAACGGGTAAAGGACTGTGACATGAATACTCACACGGCTTCTTGTGCTCATCTGCCACTTCAAGGCGCTACAGAACCACATTTCCGCTCAGACTCAAGCCAACTGTGAAATTCTCCAGCTCTAGAAAGAATCAACACTTTACATTTCAGTCAAAGGCTGCTATGCTTCAAAACCGTCTCTGTTATGGTGATGAAAATGCGTCCAACCTGTGTTATTTAAATGTTTTTTTTTTTCCACATAAAGTGCTCTGTAAACTGTGTGCCTTAACCCAATTTGTGGTTCAGGATGTGAGATGCTTGAGCTGCATGTGGACTCCCGACTGTTGGACAGCCGCTGTGACAATCGGCACAATCATTCCCCTTTGAAAAAACCAATGCGTTGTGGGTTTTATATCTATATTTAAAAGTTTGAAGTTATTTATTTTCTCGTGGTCTCCCTTGTGTATTTACAGAGTAAAGGGCCAAGAACAGAGCATGGTATACTGCAAGCTTTATATTTACATGCGTATATGGCTCAAATGCCAGAGTTGTTACATAGACGGGACATTCATCACATGTGCATGACTGGTAAGTAAATATATCCTCTAGCCACTCAGTGATGTTCAAGCTCCTGTTACATCCGTCACTTAAAAAAGTCATCACGTATGCAGACGATATGTAAACTTGCGTACACATTTCACCGGGTCAGATCAGGCGATTCCCATCGCCGCTTCAACACAGCGATTGTTCACTCCACGCTATTCCCTCGTACTGTATTTAAACGCTTTAAGCTTTCGTCGGAAAGGAATGTGTATGCTGCTTCTGCCAAAGTGTAAGCCAGTGTCATTATTTTGTAATAAGTTTATTTCAGTGCAGCTGTGGACTTGTATATTGAAAATAAAAAGCGTGAATTGTAACCACATTGGTTTGGTGTGTGATTGGATGTAATTGTTGGCTATTAGGACAGAATTATGTACAGCCACTAAAAAAAAAAGACTACATGCAGATGATATGTAGTTTTTGGAGTTTACATACATTTTCTTCATGTTTGATATGGTATTGTCCTATAAACTTAATCTCTTTTTGTTACTTGACAACCTTTTCGCAATAGTTTGCTGGACTCTCGGACCGTTCCTCGTGACCACTAATATAACGGAGTCTGGTTTGTTGACTGCCTTTTCAACTCAATCCACCAGTTTCCTATAGAATACCATTGACTTTTCTTTTGTCCTTTACTTGTTATTATGCAACACTCCTCTAAAAGTTTATTTACATGCAGCTTTATTGAATTCCAGCCGTGGGCGTTCAATGTAAAAAGGGGGGTGGGGGAGTGCTGGCTGTTTGACTTTTACAGCCACCACAGTGTGGCGCTGTGGGCCCACACACTCACCCGCTGCTACTCGACCCAGATGTTAACACCAAGTGCTGTTTGAAGCTTTCCAAATTCCCAGCGCTCAACTTTGAGGCCACAAAACTAGCACAATTGTGTTTCAGAGGGATTACTTTTTTTTTTTGTCTCTTCTCTTCAAGCACGCTCATGTTTCATGCAGCATAGCCCAAACATGAATTTTTCAGGGGGAACTTAAGATGTAATTGTTTTATTTCTGTGGTTAAATTCCCAGTTTTCCTTCGTGTGAGCTGTTTGAGGAGACGACGGGAAGCTCCAGGGAGCCGAGCGGGAAGCGTCGCGTGGATCCGTGGCTCGCTGTTTTATTTAGGGGTAGGGGACGGTGTGGGTTGGAGGGGGTGTCAGCTTGGGACTTATTACTTTGTGTTCGAGCTGTTACTGTCACATCTTCCTCATCTGAGCCCCCGTGGGTTAAGCTGCTGCTGCTGCTGCTGCTGGGAGGGAGAGACTCTCAAACTGCTGCTTCGACGCCAAACTTACTATTCACGGCACATTCCAACCTGTTTTCCAAACTCTATGTGTGAACTGTGTCGAATAATGGCGGAAGAACATTTCTCGCTGCCAGTGAGGTGAGCTGCAGAGAGAAAGGAATTAAAATAAAAATGCGTGTGCCCAGATTGGGGCGTCCATAAATAGGCAGCACAGCTTTCCGCCTGGCATCGTGTCCCTCCATGAGCTGGACCAGTGCGCCCACAGGGGATTCCAGCAGTCAGACTTCCTCCATTATGGGTATTATTTGTTGCCTGGCCTAAAGGCACAAGGGAAACGGCCGTATTGTGTTGTAGGGATCAGAGTAAGCTTTTATGTCTGAGGAATAAGGCTGTACTCTGGTCTTTTTATCTACTTTTTTTTTCTTTTTTTTTAGGGGCTGGGGGTTGTTTTGTCATTTGTAGAGGCTGGAGACAAAGCGGATGTATGGATAAATGTGCATACAAGGAGATACATTTATCATAGTCCAACTGAGGGAAGGACTGTGCCTTTTTGACTTTAGAGTGCTGACAACGACAAAAAACACTACTTAGCCCTTCCTTTTGCTCATCTTTTTAAAGGTTTTTTCATCCTCATTATTCCATTTATTCACTGGCTTTATGATGATCTAGCGCCCTATTTTTTATTATTTTTTTATAAAAAATAATTTAGCATTTTAAATAAATAAAAAAAGATAAGGAACTATTTTAAGCTGATGCTGAATCGTTGGCTGCTTAGGAGAAAGTGATGTTATCTTCCTGAAAAATGAGGTTGCTGGTAGGCCACAGACGATGGGAGTTATAAAACAACACTCCGAGGGAAAATGTGCCAAGGTCTGCTCTTCACTGTTTCTATGGTAAACATGTTGATACCTTGCATTGCTGCACGAGGTCCGCAAGGACAAAGCTCAGCTGAAGTGAGGACTTTAGAAAAGAGGAGAGGATTTCACTGAATTCACGCTGTAGGATCTCTTCAACCAAGCAAAAACATTCAGAAAAAAAATTTGTCTGTTAAATATAGTTGATGTTATCAGCTGGTTAGTAAAAAGACTGAAGATGAAAAAAAAACAAATCCAGTGGATCCCAGCCTTTTTCCGTTTCCACACAAGTGTGTTCACCTATTCTGTGGAACATAACTTCAAATTATCTGTGGAAAATCCACCTACTGCTAGAACGTTGTGTTTAGTGTTTCTAAAAGATTTGAAAGGAATTGGTAGTTAGGAAGCCAAAATATCTAGGTAATATAGTACTTGACTTTGGGTTAGGTTTAGGGTTAGGGTTATCCTAACCCTTACCCCTAGCCTAGCGGTATTTATTTTCCGCGATGCTGATTGGCTAAACTATGAGCAGAGATAAGAACCACTATGTATGTTAGCTTCTGTAGTTGAGCCGTGATGATTTACCTTAATATAACTAGATTAAGGTAAACTGGTCTTTGAACTACTAAAACAAGCAGCTACAAACGTTTTTTAGAGGAAACCTTAAGGATTTGTGGATTTTAACTAACAATGGCTGTGGGGGTCCATTATTAATTCACATTTTTTGGTGTATCGTGGAATTGCTTAGTTTGGCAAATCAGCACTTAAAGGCTCAAGATGGACAATTCAGATGAATCTTGCTTTTGATACAGTGGCACTGTGGACAACTGAACAATTGTGGAGACCCTTGAAATTCTTGCAAAAGAAAAAAATATGACTCATAATGCTGTTCATAAAATGTTTCTAAACAGACAATTAAGAAACTGCAGCTATAGGACAATGTTCCTGTCATATTGATCGGAGACGGTACAAGCCTTGAGTTTCCACGGCCAAACAAAGTTGCAGAAACAATTGTACCTCTTGATGTTTCTATGACTGAACTCAGTCCCACATTGTTTGTTTGATGAATCCACCATAAAAGCTAGAAGCATATACCCTGAGTTGCGTCTGTTGTTGCGTCTCTTTTAACTGCACTAACTATTTGAGAAAGGTCAACTAGGTTTTTGAATCGCACAACCCTTTGACTGTTCTTGGGAGCCTAATCTCGGCCAACAACCCCCCCTCTTCCAAACAAACAGCCAGCAGCCCCCTTATTCACAGAACAGTCGACCTACATTTTGCACACCAGTGGCAGAGGACGGGGGCCCCTGGGAGACAGGATCACAAGGATGAGCCGCTGGTAATGCCTCTCCATTGTTTCATTAAGATGACAGCAGGCCAACACAGTGCATGCTGAAGAAGATAAAGTAAGGGGAGATTATTTGTTGTGCAGTCTGGCATTCTGCATTTTTCCTTTGCTCCCGTGATCAAAGAAGTTCCTGTTATGTTGTGTCAGATCCAGATAAAAGTGAAGGTGGTTGATGTTTCCCTTTCTCCCTTTCCTGAAGATGCTCTCCACCTTCAAGGACTCGTGGTAAGATGTGTTGAGAAAATGTAATTCCAGCAAATGAACACTAGGCAGAGCCCATGCGCTTTCTTCTTGCTCGGTCGGGCAAACAGAGACATAAAAACTCCCCCGACCTCCATACACCGGCTCACTGTGCGCAACCCAACCCAGTCAAAGCTTCCTCATCAATGTCCCACCCTCTGATAGGAATCAAGCATTTAAATATTCACCGGTATTAGTTTTCATGGACTCCTGATTTAAAATTCCCTTCCCTCAGGCACGGCACGCCAAGACTTCCTGCTCAAACCGCACAATAACACACACACACACACCCACACACACACACACACACACACACACACACACGCAGAGGGGCCGTGTGATGTGAGTTGGTTCTCTGCAGCTGGAGAGGTGAAAGGCTTGTTCGGGGGATACAAATGTGCTGATGGCGCGTCACGCCAGACGGAGTCAGCAGGGAGATCAGGAGAGAAAACTTTATAAGAACTCAGCCGACGTGAAAGCTGTGATGTGTGCGAAGAAAGAGAATAGTAGATGACAGGAGGAGCAGGGATTGGTGGGAAAGACGGGAGCATGCAACACATGTCCTGATTCTCTGTTATATCATCAGTACAACGCCTAGCAGACAGTAGCAGAAAACGTTGCACTAAGGACTCCATATGGGGCCATCTGATTCTGTATCACTGAATTGTGTTGTGTAAAATTTTGGTCTTCATCAATTTAATGAAACAGCGTTTCAGCTGATGCGCATTTCAAGATACGTGTGAGCTGTTCTTTTTTTCCCCCACAGAATGCTGATTGTCTGTTAAATAACTTAACCAATTGATCGTTAATAATTGTTTTTGGCCATCCAAAAGCTTCTGGCAAAAAGTTCTGGCTGGATATTTGACCACTTGTCTTGGCAGAAATGGTATAGTTACAGTTAAACCGGATGGTCTCCTGGCACCGTCTGTACAATTCCAATAGGGTTTACATGGGGGCCATTCCAGAAGCTTGATGTTAGCCTGATTTATTCATTCAGAACCTGTGTTTTGCACATGTGTTTTGGATCTTTTTGAGTAAGGACACTCAAATGTATCCAAGTATAACCCATATTTTTGGTGTAAGATGAAAGGTCAGTTGATTAGGGTGTCCAAGAAAAGCTCTGGAACCATCATGCCAATCATAAACTGGAAAATGCCAGAGCAAAAGTGTCATCCTTTGCATCGAAGAGAGCTTTACACCGTCACAGTCTATGAGGAGGCTGACCGAGAAAGAAGCTCCTGCTCCAAAAAGCTAAGGGGCAAAATTCAAATTCTTTCTGGAGAAAAGTTTCTGGTCAGACAAGAAAGAGACGGAGTTGTTTACCCTTCCCCCATCCTTCAGCACATTTGGAGCGCTTGCTTCAAATCACAGCTATGCAGATGATATTCCATTGTAGATCTATTTCACCTCGTAAGGTATTGAAACCTCATGCTACAAATTAGTGCTTAAACTGTGTAAAAAATCTGATCTAGAGTCAGCACACAGCTTCAGTTATTACAGCTGCCAACTAACAATCTGTCTCCAGATCGGAGTGTAGTGATGAACTCGTGAACCTTCAGAGTCACATAAAGACACTTACAAAGTCAGCCTTTTGTCACCTGAAGAACATTTCTGGGATTAAAGAACTAAATTTCCCGAAACTCATCCATGCGATTATCTTTAGTCGCATTAATTACTGCAACAGTGTCCTCACAGGTCTGCCTAAAAATAAAAAAAAATCCATCTTCCAGATGCATCTGATCCAGACGCTGCTGCTGGAGTTCTGACTAAAACCAGGAGGATAGAGCACATCACCCAGTTCTAAAACCCTTCCACTGTGGCTCAGAGAACAGACTTTAAATTAATATTGCTAGTTTTTAAGTCACTGAAGGGTTTAGTACCAACATACTGTAAAGATCTGCTGTTGTTGTATCAACCTTTGACCTCTCAGGTCTTCTGGTTCTGGTCTTGTTGCTGAATTGTGCCACACAAATAAACTTGTTAATTGACTAATTGATACCTGTTTAAATGGGTGCATGATGTCACTGATTGTATCATAGGGTTCTACCAAACGGAGGGTTTTCTTTTTGGCATTATATTGTTTGTTTTCTTTAGCGTAACCATTTTAGTTGCCCTGTAGTAAATGATTTATTTTGCAGACCATTTAGTTATGTGGATGAGTTTGTAAATTAGATTAATAATCTAAATATTCCAGTTTCATTGTTGTTTGGTTTCACCTGTTTTATCATGGTATGGTCTAACGAAGTGCAGGTGTGTTGCCAGTTTGGTATAAAACCAGAAAGACTCAGAACGGATGTCAGGAAACAAAGACGTTAAACGATAAAATCCACCAAAAGAACTTGGAACTTGCTGCTGATGCTGCTTCGTTTTTTAATTTCCCATTTTGATGTATCGATGTTTAATGTGTTAAGTTTTCCTCTTTGTGATCCATGTCTTGAAAGGTGCTGCCAAGAAGGAAAAATGTTTCTAGTCAAGATGAGGCTTTCAAATCAGACATCGCAATAGCAACTAAAATACAGTGAAGGAAGTTTATTGGTGAATGACGCAAAGTGAGTGGAGAAATCAAGAACTGTCTCTAAAGTCTTCTACTTAATTTCAAATAAACATGTTGACGTCTCGACGTTTGGACACAGCAGGGAGCTCCAACCAGGCAATGATCCCAAACACATCAAAACTGGGAAGAAAGCTTCTGGAATGACCCCTAACAACCTTGATGGAAATGTATTTGCTGCGCGTAAAAGCCAGATCAGTAGCAGTAAACCGACTACTTTTAATGAGCTCCACCATTTCTGATGAGTGGACTGACATGCTGGCAGAAATATGCCAAAAAATGCGTTAATGAAGACAAAAAAAGTATGTGGTTTCTCAGCAAGTTGCTGTAGATGCTAGTGGGATGTTTGTACGGTTGAGCCAAAAGGGATTCATTATTATTATTTATCTGTTTCTGGGAGAAAATGAGACAGACATCTCTTAAAAATCAAAACAGTGTAAAAGGAGTATCAGCTTTAGAATGTCAAAAAATATTGATACCCTCCTTAAAAATGAATCAATGGGGGAAAATAACCTTCATTGGCAACCCCTCATTAATAACCAAGCAGCTTTTTGCATGTTTTTGTTGTTCTAACGATCAATCTTGGGTGATGAGCTCCAGGTCTTTGAGGTTGGAACGTATCTTTGCTGTCACCCTCATTTTTACAGATTCTGTGTTATATTCATGTAAGGACTTTGACTTATCCAATTCAAATAGGGAAATATTAATACCAAAGAAAGACGTAGGTGGAAAAAAATCATGATGGTAAATCTAAATCTTGTCAGAGTATGAATAATTTTTGGTTTAACTATTGACCCCTTGCACGTGACATGATGATCTCCAGAAAGCTGTTCAATCCTCCATGATGGACGTCAAAACAACCAACGAGCACACTAACTTGTAGCCTAATGTCGCTTTTATTTTAGCGAATGATCGACTGCACAAACCATCGTCTTCTCTTTTAATGAGGACAGAAGACGACAATCACGAGAACTGGCAGGCCTTGGTGTATTTGTGAATTCAGAATGAACATTTTTTACAAGGTAGGAAGATTAATGTTCAAGAAAAACCCAATCGAATATCGCGTTATGGAGAAGCTACACGTCTAATTAGTAGCCATGGAGAAAATGCCCCACGTAATGTAGCCTAGCTTGTACGACAAAAACCGGTTAGCGTCTAGACTTTTCTCTGCTCCGGTGTACGGGAAAACACCTTTTGTGAAATATTGGTATAAACCATGTGGAGTGTAGGCGATCAATGTGATGATGGACGAGGTATGGGTCAGTTGCTAAGCTAGTTTCTTCCAACTTTTGTGAACACTATGAGCCCCAACTAGTTCAGCTACCTCCACGGACAAATTAGGTCGACTTGAACAAGTGGAAACCACAGCCATACTGGAAGCTTCCACTCAGTATTCTCATCCCTCATTTTTGACTCCGTCGTGGCGCCTCGACAATGTAAAGTCAACGTAAATGTTGTAGGATATGAATCTAACATTTATGTCTCATCTGTGTGCATGAGGGCAAAATCCACAATACGTTTAAAACACACGCAACAAAGTTTGGACTTAATATCTCAGCTTTTGCTCCTATAACCCAGGAAGTGCTGTTGCCATGGCGGCAGTCCAAGTGATGTTTTCACAGCAAAGAGATTCTTCATGCTCTTTACGCTTTGCCGCGTGTCTTCTCTAAATGCTCGTCCGACTCAACTGTGACCAACATTGAAATTTCAGTCAGGGGCTCCATGACTCAGAGAGATGCACAAAAATGTATCTCTTACGACTTTCCCATGGCAGCTGGCATGCAGGAAAATCTTTGCAATTTGTCATTTGGCTGCAGTGTGTTCTGCATTTCTATTCTCCATTATGTAAAAAGAAAAATCCAGTCGAAATGCTCATCTCTTTCCCTGCAACAAAAGAGAGAGAGAGAGAGCTATAAGCCCTTCTGTATCCGGCAGGAATCACTGCAGTTCTCCTCTTATCTTGGCGACCCAAAGAAATGAACGATCAGTCAGGAGTGTTCAGAACTCAGCTGCTCGGGGGTAAGGAAGGGGTCGACTTGGACCGTAAGGAGGGGGGGGAAAGACACGGCTTCTGTTTTAAGTCGTCTCACTGGTGTCTGTCAGCCTCCGTACAGATCTTTTAGAAGTCCCTGAAGCTTCTCTTCGCTTGAATAACAAGTTTTTCCCCCTCCGTTCCTCCAAAGGACACGGCGGAAGCTCAGAGCAAGACAGGAAGGCATGGAAAACAGTTTCTATAAACCTTTTGATAAATCCAGATTTTGGTTTATTTCAATACACTTTCGCATGTTGGCAACAGTTAAAAGTTTTATTATTATTTAACAGTGTCTCAGTGTCAGGAACCAAACACAAGCTCATGATCCAAATGGTTTTGGCGGCCTGAGGCACAGGAAAGTCCACCGATTAAATAAGCAGACCGACATGCACCATGAATATGCAACAGCTACAGGCATCCACAGACGCATTTGAAAACCAGGGAGTATAAAAACTGGGCGACTTTTACGAGGAAACAGGCGAGGTGACGGGGAATAAAAGCGCAACTTTGGTGAAACAACACAAAGAATAAATTGATCCTTGTGATGTGTTCGAGCTGTTATTAGGGCTTGGAACCCTAAAGAAAGGAGTATAAGTGGAGCTGTTCTTTGTTAACAGAATATTATTGGAGAAAACATCATGGAAGCCAGCAGAAAGGGCAGAGAGAAAGCGGTGAAGAGGTTTACGTTATAAAACACAGAGCAAAGCAGGGCAGAGAGGAGACTGAAGTGGGAACATCTGTTGGTACGACAACTATTGCATGTGCAGCCCATAAATCCATGAAAGAATGGTAAAAACTATTGTTTAAAAAGACAACCTTCATCAAGATTGAAGCAATGTAAGAGACGCATCCTTAAACATGCAGTCGGAACGACAGCGGAAAAGTTTAAGAATGTGTTCTTATAGGAAATTAAAGATTTAAAGACATAAAAAATGTCTTCTGAAGGCTCAGAGAGAAGGGGGTTGAATACTTTTGCACACTGTTCAGTTTTATTTTGTTGTAAAAAAAATTTTTTTGAATCATGTACAATTTTCTTTCTACTTCACAATTGTGAACCACTTTGTGTTGGAATTTCACACCAAATTCCAATGAAATACATTCATGTTTGTGGTTGAAATGAGATAAAATATGGAAAAAGGTCTAGAGCAGTGGTTCTTAACCTGGGTTCGATCGAACCCCAGGGGTTTGGTGAGTCGGTCTCAGGAGTTCGGCGGAGCCTCTGCCGCGGAGGTGAAGACACACTGTGTAAAGTCGTGATGACGCCCCGCTTTGCCATCACTTGCTCCAAAGGATCACGTTACATTGCTTAGCCAATCAGTGCTGCGGGAAGGAGTTCCACTCTCAGCATGGATTTGAACTTGTGTCTTTAATTACTTCAGTAAAGCTCACCGTTTTTACCAAATTCTATAGTCTAAATCTGCTCCTTAGTCACATCTTTTCGGGGTTGGTACTGCCTCTAGTGGCGTGGGGGAGGTAATACAACTAATATAATTACATTAAAAAATCAGAATACCGCAAATTATTTTCTGTGTGTGTGGTTGGGGCGGGGGGCGGGGGGGGGGGGGGGGTTAGTACCTCAAAAAAGGTTAAGGACCACTGGTTTAGAGGTATAAATACTTTTGCAAGCCACTGTAAGAAAAAAAATACATATATATGCACAAGATTTCTCTCAGTGTATTATAAGCCTGGCGGGCCACCAGGCTTTACTTGTGCCCCCAACAGGCTTAGAATTGTTAATTTATCTTAGGTTTTTTTTATTATTGCCTTTTTTAAAGACTTTATAGTTGGTGTTCAGGTATTAATCTTCCAGTCTTCCAAAATTGCCTAACTGTCAAGTGATATTTAAAAATTTTCTGTCAACTTTAAACATTTTTTAAGGCCTCGCTAAAGCCCCGAGGCCCGGGCTTTTCAAGTTTTCTGGGGGAATCCTTGTATTCATTAGAATGTATATATTTTTTATATTTGTCTAATATAAAAACAAAAAAAAAACTGTCCTAGTCAAGGTCCAGATCAAAAATGCAATGAGGAAATCCATCTTGAAATTGTGAAATGCTGTTCACAAATCCTAACCACCCAGTGTAGAAGTTTGTGGTTGTGGAAAAGATCCAGAACAATCTGCAGTGGAATCCTTCAGCACGTCTCCAACCTGCTGCTGAAAAACTGAACCGAAATGAAATTAGGAACTAATTTTAGTTGTAAGAGGACTTAGTGCAAGCCTCCTCGCACCTCCTGGAGTTCTTCCATACAGTTAGGAACCAGGAGTTCATTTGGGTGTACGAGATGAGAGCTCTGTAAGTGTGACAACAAGCTGAAATTAAAGCACAAGAGAGGCAGTATAAGTCTCATCTAAACCATTATAAGAGTCACATGTTCTCTGAAGGCATGAGGCTCCACATCACCCTGTAATCTGCTGAAGGAACAATCGCTGCACTGTTACGAGCGTCGGGCTCGTCACACCTTCTTCTCCTCTGCCTACACAACCTGGGCTCGGACCGACATCTTCCGGAGGTGACCTCCTGCGGCGACGTCGGTCCCATCCGCCTCCAGATGACCTCTTCTTCTTCCTCCCGTGGCAACTGCGCTCGGTTCGCAGGCGTCACTTTGTAAATAACCAGCAGTCATGTGAAGCTAAAAAAAAAAACAAAAAAAACAGCCGTGTCACAAGGGGAGAGGAGTTTAGAGTTGCGCTGCCTTTTAAGTGGCTTTAAAGAAAAAAAAAAAAAAAGATAAGTAAGACGACAAAAAGAAAGGGCCTCCTTTTTAGTCCGATAAACATAAACAAACCCTGACAGCGACTGGATTTATGGAAAACGGCCAATGAGGTCGCAACACCAATAAACTTTTACACTATATTGCCTCAACCGCCTGACCTCTGGGTACGCAGAGCGAAGGGTGATATTTAGGAGTTTGAGTTGCTTTTTTAAAATATATATATTTTTTTTTTTTTTTATTGTGACCAGCAAGTGGAGATCTTTTTAAAAGATACCAGATGCACCCGAACACAGACTGAGCAGTGCATAATATTTTATTAAACAATTTCCTTAAAACATTTCTTTTTGTAAAAACGAGGCTTCAGGCCTACTACTCGGTCCCTGGAACAGAAGGGAACACACAAAGGACGGACGAGTTCAATTATTCCAAAAGAAACAAAACATGCAATGCAAAAGAAATTAGTAAAAATCTAAACAAAAAGAAAATTAGTAACTTCAATAACACACAACATATACAAACTGTAAAAGGAAACACTCCAAAGAATGGAAGAAATCGTTGCCATCATCCAGTTCCAAATGCCCTTCGATGGGGCCAGAGGAGTAATGCCCCGCCCACTCAGCCTGCCCAACCAGCAACAGGTTTAGTCGAGAGCGGCCCAAATAAACAATGGCAAGACAGGACAGCAGAGCGTCCAAAGCTCTGCAGCTCCAAACACAATCAGGTGCCTGAAACAGAAAACACATTAACGGTGGATCCAGATAAAAGAAATCAAAAGCTAAATAGCAGATAGCTTACCCAGGGGAGGAAACACAGCCTAACCCGGGAGGAAGCGGGTCAGCAGGTGAGGACCAGATGGAAGCCGCACGCCACAGCAACCTCCAGCATCAGAGCAACACTGCAGAAACGCACGATAGGTGTAGCACCCAAAAACCAACCATCATCCCAGCCACGGATAGCAAAACGGGCACTTACGATCGCAGACGAGCCGATCAAACACACAAGCCAACATGTAGCCGTCGACTGTAGCAACAGTAGGAGAAACAAAGACACGCGCACCTTGCAGCGGCCTGTCCAACTATAAAGGCTGCAGCCGGTGCGCAGAGTGGGGGAGGGTGGAACACCATCCCACCACATTATGATGAACACACTCACATACACGCACTTGGGAGTATAAAGCTCAGTCTGTTCGTCTCATATCTGCTGCAACGTCGTAATGTTTCATCGGGTTTTACGGGCAAACGGAGGCGACGGAGAAGTTTGGCTTCAATGTGAAAGTTTAAAGGGGGATTCACCTTTAACCCTTGTGTCCAGAAATGGGGTCCAACTGACCCCACACACACGTCCTCTACGTTTGCCTCAGTCCTCGCACGCACAAGGGTTAAGGATTTTGTAACCATATAATTATCACATTACAACCCCACTTAATATGTCAACGTTTGCACTATTAGCTACGTGGAAGGAGCATCAGACGGTTAATTGAAGTCAGCTGTCAAATCCAACTTTATTGCTCCTTTGGGAGGGGTGAACGTCTATTAAAGTAATTGTTGCCGTAACGCAAATGCCAAAGTTACAGGAAGGATGCTAGGAGGCTTGTAAAAGGTAGAAGGTTGAATTAATCCAATGTGGACATTTTATTTAATCTGGAAGAGAACTACGGATTTGGAAAACATTTATTTTCCATCAGCACAACGACGCTGAAGCATCTAAAGATGCATTGAAGTGGTTTGAAGGCAAAAGGGTGGATGTTCTAGTCAAAGCCCAGATTTCAGTTTGATAATGAATTCGTGGAAGGACTTGAAAAGGGCCGTGAACAGCTGATCCCCTTACAACATGACACGCCAGAACAAAAACAGCAAAGTCCACACGTGTCCATGCTGCAACTGCAGCCAAAGGCGCATCAACTGAATATTGAGTTGAAGTCTGAGTATTCACTTATTTTATGTTGAATTTATTCAACTGTCATTATTTTTGTAGGAATCTGTTTTCACTGTGACTTTGCTTTATTGTTAATAAAAAAAATATAAAAAATTGTTGATCTTAATGGAGCTGTGAACGCAATAAAAAGAGTAAAACATCCAAGCGGATGAGTTAATTTTTATTGACACTCTAGAAATGTAGTCTTGTTTTGGGCAAATTGTATTTAAAAATGTTGTGTCTTGCCGTCTGTTTACTAAAATATGAAAATATGTAAATGTTTTCAGAGTTCTGCTATGTGAAATTACAGTTTGTGAGTAAAGAGAAGATGCAATGACATCAGTATGTTGTTGGACACTTTATTTTATAAAAGGTTTGATAACAGAAACTAGGCACTGAACTGTATGATATGAATTCATTCAGTTTTAACATCATGGAGTGAACTTAGAGCAAGTTCTTGAAAACTGTGTACTGGCACAAGAGACAGAAAGCTTCAAAGCTACATTAGCATCATTAGCAGCTAACAGTTAGCTATAGCCAAACGAATATATCATAAATTCAGCTACAAATAATGAACATTTTTTTATGTCAAGGATTTCTAAGTGGACAACGCAAGAACTGCTTCCTTTCTTACCTTAAAGGAATTATTACTTTGAGAAAATGCGGGGAGTCGGCTGTAACAACAGCTAACACTTAGCCTAACGTTATGCGCAAATCAGCAGCATGTTTCCAAAAATGAGGACAGTTCCTAGCTTTTATTATCACTATTACAAATGCATCGATATTGAACCAAAATATAAAGAAATATATCAGCAAATTTGTTACTGAACTTTATAAAGCGAGTTATCAGTATGTTCAAAACATTTTTCTGTACTGAATCACCAGGTGTTAAATTTCTCTGACATATGCAGTCACATTTAGGAAATTAAAATATTAAAGGCTTGATAATATCAGCATGTGTTTGGTTTGAAGGTTTTTTTCAGTCGAGAAATGAAAAGAACCCTTTGATAATATGCCGATTTATTGACTATAAATTGTATTGAAAGCTGCAGTTATAAACTACTTTTACGCTCTCCCGCTAGTATGTATCTAATTAAATCTGGGTCGGCGCTTGTACTGCACAACCTTTATTTTACTTTATCTTATTTGTAGAGTCGCACTGTTAAAGGAAAAGAAATACAATACTGTCATCTTTTATTGTTATAGTAGTTTGCATCAATTAGGAAACCCCCAGCGGTTTTCACAACTTGCAACCAGAAGCTCAACTCGTGTGTGACTTTATTTTCCACTCCAAAGCGCCGGGTGGGTTCGAGCGAACCAATTTATTTCTGTGGATTCTTTCCGCAATTGTCCACATTTTTCCGAACCGCTTCAAAGGCAAGCCCTACAAATTTAAATCAACACACCTGCTGTCTCAGGCAAACTCTGCAAACCAAACTGGATGCCCCTGATGACCGACTGTGCCGAATGTGTGAGAAACCGAGAGCCGGGGACTCCTCGGTGCTGCTCCACACCATGTGAAGGCCATTATGCGTTAAGTTTCTCTGCAAGGAGGATAATTAGTGTAATAACTTCTTTTTAAACGGTTTAGTTCCCGTGAAGGTTTCACTAAAGGACAAGAGGCCGAGATGGAGACTGAGGGAGGAATTTAATTAGCAAAAAAATCACATTTTTGCGCAGAGATTTTTCTACGCTGCAACCCCAACCCCTTCACAGGCCTTAAGGTCTGGAAAACAACTCAACAGCGGGAGAAGAATCACTCTTCTGCTGCTCTTCCCCAGCCGGATCAGAGTACTTTGTTATCTCCAGAATGACATTGGCGGTGGTCTTGACCTCGGTCAAGGTGCAGATTTGTCATACACCAGCTGATAAAAATGCTGGAGGGCCTCTTGTTTGTGTTATGACTGTCAGGGTTTTGCATCAAGTGAGTCCAGCAGCTTTTCGCCAGGGAGGAAAAAGAGAAACAGAGAAGAAAAGATCCTTAAAGTCAACTGAGGATAGATTATACACACACAGACAGGTGGATTCACTAAGCTGGTGAACAAAGAAAGACAAAGTAGCTTGACCGTAAAATTACGCAAATTGGAGTTCTGAAAATAAATTCACTAAGTGGAAACGCGTCAACTTTGAAAAAACTCACATTTTTCAATAAGAGGTTTGTTGGTTCAATAGGTTGGTTGGTTGTTCGGCTGTGTCAAAATTAGTGCACTACGCAATGGAGACACTTTTTTTTTTCGCATCACACGAGTCACATAATCAACAGCCGGACGTTACTTCTGGCAGAAATGATGATGAAGAAGAAGATGACAGGAAGTGGTTGGAGGATGATGGCGCAGCTTGATTTTTAAAGACTCGGCACGTCAACAAACTTTCTCATCTGTGATTTTAATTGCGTTTATTATTTAATTGAATGGAATTGCGAAGTGGTGGTTTTTCGACAAAGCTTTGCACACATTTGTGTCGGGAACGCAGCTTTGACTCGGGCGTGTAGGAGAAGGGATGCATCCAAAAGCGGCGTGATTGAACCAGACGTGGGCTCTGCTGGTCGAGGAGGATACGTCGAGATTTGAGGTTGTACCAGAGAAACAATGGATTCTATGTAAACAAAGGTTGATAAAGTAGACCACAATTTGGTTTTGGTCTCAGTTTCCATGTGTTTTCTTGCCTGACGGCGTACTCATGCTCAGCAGTCGTAGATTCACAAAAGTAGCACTCAGTGGTTTCCATCTCAGCACCCCATCATCGATGAGTAGCGACCACAACCTAGCAACAGAGAAATATTGTTCCGTGATCGTTGAACTTCACGTGCTCTTCATGGTGAAATCTTTATTTGCAATGCTTTTTGAGACATCAGCAGCCTTCCTCGCCGTGCGCTCTGCTGTTCCCACCTTCAGCTTCAGACAGCAGAGAAGCTCATAGGAGTACGCTGTGCTGATGTCAAGTGGGGGGATGAAGAAAGGGGGAAAAGACAACGAGGAAGATGGCTTGAGGGGGCTCAAACAAAGCAACACGCACACACCTCATGCAGCGGAAAATGGCACAATGACACAGACAAGCACATCTGCTGCAAACCAGGATTGCTGGAGGGTCGCAGTTTAGTCGTTTCATCTCAGTCCCTTGTTGAAGATATTAGTTTCAAAAGCCCACAGCCTCTGTATCTGTCACCAAGAAGGGGGAAGAATCAACCCCTGGAGAAGGTTTGAGGGAATAAAGACATGGGGTAGAGAAAAGACAGGAAGATGCTATGGAAAGATAACATGTGACAAGCAAAAGGAGGTTGAGGAGATGCACTAAGAAAGAAAACGTAGCGCCCAGTGGCAGCCAGCCTCTGTCGGCCATGTGTCCATATGTGTATGATTGCATTGTATTATAGGCACTTGATGCCACTTGATTGATATCAACTTGATACAAAACCCACTCGATACAATTGGGTAATTACCCACTCGTATCATCAGTGTGGATAATTACCCCTCTCATCAGCGTAAGCTACCTTCATCACAAGGTCTTTGGCTTTTGTTTTGGGGTTTGACGTTACGCACCAAAACATGACCTCTGATCACCGGACATCCTCATGGTGTTCAAATTTTAATTTGAACAGGTGAATGTGACGATGACTTCTCAAAGATGAAGCAGACATGTTACAACAACTCTATGATACGGCTTTCTTCTGGTAATACTGCGTTTTTATTCTGTGAATATTACGACTTTATTGTTGTTATTAATATAAGTTATTCTTGTAATTAAAAACATATATATATATATATATATATATATATATATATATATATATATATATATATATATATATATATATATATATATATATGAGTCTGGCCATAATACGTCACCATAAAGAACTGAATATTTCATAAAGATCCCAATTTCTTTGCATGACTGCATGGACGGATCTAGTTTCAGCTGTGTGTTACTTTGTGTTGGGAAATAACATCAATTGCAATGTGGTTTATTAAAGTTTATTGCTATATAACGACAACTTGTGAAATGTTTTAAGGGACAGAAAGGTGTTGAAGTTGGTGCTATTCATAGCAATATATTCATCTCATTTCAGCCAGGTTTCAGCAAGACGATAAAGTAGAAATTTAATATTCAATTGCCTTTTCCTTTAGGAAAGTGGGAAAACTATAAGTCTGTGTTTTCAAAAGCTTTAAAGGATGTAAAAGTAGATTAAGCTGAAGCTCATTAGTTACTGATCTAAAGAAGGTCAACACTGAAAACCTATTGAAGTACAAGTAAAAAACCAAAAGTTACAACAATCATTCATCTGTCGTGGAGCATCCCTTGACCATTGGTGGAAACAAAAAGCACACAGTGAACTCAAGACTATGAAGACAGAATAATAAAAAAGCGAGAATGCTTCAGGAGAAAACCAGAAGACATTTTTCTACAGCTGAACTAAAGAGGCAGTTAATTACCTCCTATTAACCTTCCACTCAATTCACAAGGCTGCGGGGCGCAGGCCGCTCAACTTTTACTGACCCACAAGAACAGAAGACGACACACAAATACATTGCATCTAAAACACTTATAGTGCGGCCGTAAATTAACATGACCTGCTTCCAACAGAGCCGAGCTCTGTGGGTCCATTGTGCCTTACTTTTTAGTCTGCAAGATGTCCTCACGTCGACACTGATGGCTGTGAATCCCTGCTTGTTCGAAACAATTCGCCTCTTTGTGCTCACATGGACTGAGGGTGATTTTCTGCCTTTGGAGCAGCAAGCTGAGAGGTGTTATAAGAGATGCGGGAAGATCTGTGAAGATTAACGGGGACAAGTCAAACGTCCCAGTTTAAAGAACAAGGCGACGACTTTGAAGTAGAAGCGTTCTTGGCTTTCTGTTGTTAACACTTTTTTTTTAAATTATGGCATTAAGGAAGCACTTGTAAGGGATTGATGATGGAAGTTAATATAAAAAGGCAGTAAAACAGGAGTGACAAAAGTACCTCAGGTAATCGAGACCATGTCTGATTTACATCTCAGCATTTCATCAAGGTTCTCAAATGCTCCTGGATTGGCTTTTGAGGTGCTCAAAAAATTTTTTTGGAATCAACCATTTATAAGGTCAATACAGAGTTAATTGACTTGGGCGTAGAGGTAATTAGTCGCAGCAAAAATCAAGAACAAGAAAGGATCTTTGCTTAAGCGGAACATCAGAAGAGCAGTCAGGAACATTTAAGTAACTCCCAGTTTAATTTAAAGTAGATAACACTGAACCAGGAACAACAGCTGCTAGCAAAGATCAAGGAACAACATCAAGCCTAGCTTAAGTGTACTCCAGTTGCAAAACATGAGACAAGAGGGAAATGCTAACTGTTGTTATGCTAACTGAGCCCAGTTGCTTTTAGCAACATAACCTTAAATGGAGAGAAAAATCTAACAAAGTACTCCGCCATCCTAAAAAGACTAGACAGTTTTGTTTGTCCATCCTCTCCCAGTTACTGAAGCTGGTATAAATCTCTTATCTTAAGACCAACTCCTTGTCATTAAGTTGACAAGGGTGTGACTGAGTCAATCCACAAAGTCACAATAATGTCCTTGTACTCTGTTTCACATTATCCTCTTTGTAAACTGTCCCAACAATTAGTAAATCATCCAAAATTTTCTGAAAGTAGAGTCTCTTTGAGTGGCATTGGAAATCAGGCGTGGGTCTGTACCTTGTGGGGCCCTGCAGACGGACGTACTGTGGTTTGTCGAAGTGAGTTGACGTACATTATCGTCTTCACTATGTCTCACAGGATCCCGCTCGATCTGAATCTCTCTCCACTTCTCCATCAGGGGTTTCTCCCATTGATCTAATGTTCTTCGGTAGATTTTCTACCAGGCCAATGAGCAAACAGAGGAAGTTGCGATCTTTGAATTGTAGTCTGTAGTTTTAGCGATGGCAACGGATGAAGTGAACAAAGCCTTTTAGTCCGTGTTGGTCACGACTCTAAATACTGAATTAACATTAACAGTCTTGACAGCGATAGCGATCGGGAAACTTCAACACTGTGCATGCCTCCAGGAGTCAATCACTGATCAATAGCTGAGGGCCCAGACTCTCTGTACGAAGCAAAGTGAAGAACAAGAGACAGTTTTTTACCCGGCTTGGTGTGTTTGTGTGTGTGTGTGTACTCCTTGGAGAATGTAAATCAGGGTATCATCCACACACCAATGTGCTGCTGGTAGGCAAACTGTACGATCCATTTATGCACTCAGCATAAGTCCGATGTGAGTAAAGATCAGTCTTTCTGGGTTCTTTATGATTCTTCGGGCAAGAAGTCACATTTCCACATGAATACCAGGAAGCAGTGGTGGCTGAAGGCTCTGACTGTAGGACAACGCAGTCTCTGATGTGCAGAGGAAAAACAGAAAGCTCACACTGAAGGAATTTCTGGAAGCTTCCTTAAATCCAGGCAGGCGGACGAGGAAACACGGCCCAGGTGTGTCAACTAGCGAGCGCTCAGCAGCGTCCTCCTTGGTGGGTCAGCAGCTAAAGAGGATAAAAACACAGCAAATCCTAAAATCATGACATTCAGAGAGATGTTCTCTAAGCTATTTTGTCCCTTTTTGCATTGTTGGCTTTTTTTTTTTTTAGTTGTGGTGTGTTTTATCATCTCAAAGTGATAAAGCTAAAGTGGATACTTTGTCCTCTCGGCTCAAACGCTGTCTCGGATGTTTCAGTGTTTTAAGCTTGTTGCCTTGGGCAGCTTGAACAGGAGCCAGAGGACTGACTCCTTTCTTACTGTCTCTGATCTCTGGCATGACATTGTGAGGACCTCAGGGTCACATGGTGGGAGCAAGAAAGGTAGAGCACATGTGTGAATGGAAATCTGCGAGCAGATTTCAATTTAAAGTTCATTAACGAATATGACATTGAAATGAAACAAAAGACAAGGCCTGGTAAAAATGTCCAAATCATGTTGAAAAAGTTCCACACGTTTCCAGTTTTGCATTTTAACTCGGCTCACAGAGATACCTTAATGCTCCTGGATCCGACTTGATCTCTCATCAAACCAAAATTCCTTCTCTGACCTTTACTGGAGGGGTGAGGAGACCCAGTTGTTTCGATTTAGTTCTTTTTAAGCCCACTCGTTTGAAGCCCAGCCTGGTTTCGATTCTGTTACAAGAGGCATTTGACTGGACTGTAACGGATCACAGTGCAGGACATGGTGCTTTCCTTAGACGAACGATGTTTTATTAACTTATGATTTCTATGACTGATGTTTTAAACTTTATGATTATATAACTACCCTGAAACGATCATGTAACACGATAATAGGTCATTTGGTTCATATTGTAGTTTTGGTCTGTTGGACTTCACCAAAGAAAGTAAACATCTCCTGCAGGACGTTTTGTTACCTAACGTAATTTTTCATAATTTACTCTAGAAACGTGAAACTAAACATTAGAATATGTTGCTGTAACTCGAATAAATAACCAAGCTATGCTATATTTCTTTTGATTTGATCCGAGTAATAATCTTATCATATTTCCTAAGAATATTTGGTCCTGACAGGAATCCAAACTAAACACAATGTAATATAAAAAAAATGTAAACAAGTAATATACAGGCAAGCTAAAATAAAAGTAAGAGTTTTTGTGTATTTATAGAATTCATTTCTGTCATATCTTAGGAACGTAAGGAGTTCCTAAAATAACTTCTACGTCATTTTTGGGGGGAGGGGGGGGTCAACAGTTATTTTGGCAAGAAAATAACAAATTTCCCAGTCAAGATGATCTATCTATCTGTCTGTCTGTCTGTCTGTCTGTCTGTCTGTCTGTCTGTCTGTCTGTCTGTCTATCTATCTATCTATCTATCTATCGGTTATTCAGTGGATTATTTTAAATAATAGAAATGAACAAATTTCCATTAGCTTTAAGTACAAAATGCAAAATGTTGTTTTTTTTAATGCTGGGTTGAAATGTGTTGGCTTAAAATGTAGGTAAGAGTTAAAGTGGTTAACTGTTTTGGGAATTTTATGATCCCCTAAAAAAATGGCGTTTCCGTGCAACAGCGGTTGTAAACATTTCCGCTTTAGACGGCGACTTAAAACGTAATTTAAAATCTGCACAGAACTCCCTGGCTTTGATAAAAATCCTCCTGCGTGTTAAGTGTCCATTATACACAGTCCAAGTCCTGAGAGCTAAATTCTGCTTCTACGTCACTACTTAGCTGACCATTATTACATCCAGTAATTTTTATTGGGCGAGTGAAAGCAGGGACACAGCTGCATAACCTCTGCTGCATCGTGACTCGCTGTCCCAGCCAAATCCTGGCAGCGACAAACCCACCCAGCGTTAGAGGGCTGAGTTATGTCGTTTTTATTCAGTCTCTTTTAAGATAAGCAAATTGGAAAGCTGCTTCATTATTTGGACAAATTTGTCGAGGTTTCTCTGGACAATGGATCTTCTTAAAATGTGTCTGTACTCATCAAATTATTTTTCAGAAAACTTTGCAATGCAGGCATAAATCCCTGCGAGGTCAGTGCTCGGATGTCACAGATACGTGTTTTAACACCTGGCAACGTTATACAGTCTGTGCTGGAGGTTTATTTCCCCCAAAAGTTATCAGGTGCTTTCTGGAACTTACCGGAATTTCCTGGTTCTTTCCAGGAACTTTAAAATCACTTCTTCCGGGTTCTTTACAAGATATTCACATGTACGTTTCTTGCAACTTTCACAAAACTTTAAAGCTACTTTCTTGTAGTTTCATAAACTTCACAAAGTAGTTTCCGGTAGACTTCCAAAAACGTACTAGACACCTTCCTAAAATTTACCAAGTACTTCCCCTTGAACTTTAATTGAACTTTTAACATGTATTCCTGAAGATTTGAAGGTTCTTTCATATAATTTACCCTCAGGGTTGCAGCTAAGTACTTCCTGAGGTATATGCAGACATATCACTGTGTGTTTTTAGAGGGCAAATAGGTGTTAAATGCAGAAAATGTCACTAGTAATAAAGTTGTCTGCCATCGTTCTGGCGCCCTCCACTAGCGTTGCACCCCTCTGCGTTGGATATAAAGCAGAACCACTTTTTGTGCCACCGTTTACGTCGTACTAAACTTGAAACTTCCATGAACGTTACAAGAAAGTAATCTCTATGATCCAGGAAAGTAAGTTCAAGGAAAGTACAAGTTGTATCTGTATTTATTCTCATCCAAATATCCAAAACTACGAAATATACGTGATGTTTCAAGAATTCACCTTGCAGAATCAATGGTTGGCCGACCTGCCCTTTACTATGACATCCGTGATCAATTATGTATCTAGCTACCATCAAAACAGCAAGTTATTATTTGCAGATTTGAAACTTTTGGTTTTTGCAATATTTTTGTCAGAGTTTACTTTTTTTTGTTTGTTTTAGAGATGGAGGTTACTGCATCCGGAAAGGAAGAAACCAAGGAAGCTGCTGAGATGTTGTGTCCCAGGGCAAAAAAAAAAGAAACTGTATTGACTTAGACTTTCATAACAGTGCTTCAGGTCAATAAAAAAAAAAAAAGAGTCACAGACATTTTTCAGACCAGCATCGAGTGACTGTATATATCCGTGTGTGTCTGTACATCTGCAACAGCTCCAGGCCCGACAGTGGATTTCTCCCACATAACTCCGCCAATTCAAGCAGTAACAGAGACCAGTTTCAGTCGATAAAACAAATCAATAAAAGTATAGAAATCTTGTTTTATTAATCTTTTACTTGCAACAAATATTTGCCCAAAATAAAAAAAAAAATAACACAAGGTTTTCCAGATAAATGCATCTCTGTCAACAGGAGAACACATCTGGGGATCGTCAACATCTGGCAGACGAATAATCCTTCACGAAGGCCGAGATCCTCCCAGGCCGGAGAGCACAGCAACGCGGAGAGACGAGAAACGTAGGCTACGTCTACATGCAGTGATTTTGCAAATGTCAACAGTCAGAAAGGTTGAAAAGGTAAAAGAGTGACTGAAAAAGAAAAAGAAGCCACGCTCCTCCTTGTCATCGAGTTCAAAAACACAAAGACAAGTGAACCTGGGGTGACGGTGAGGATAAAAAGACAGTTGACAGGAAGTGAGTGTCACGCTAAAATGTGCTTTGAGTTTTTATCTTTAAGAGACGAGCCACCGCAAACGCTTTAGGCGGGAAGTGTATTTCTGGAAAACGGAACGATCCTAAACATAATTTTACTCCATACCATCTGAGAAGACAAAAAAAACAAAAAAAAAAACGTGATGCTGGTGTCATTATGACTGCATGTGCAGGACGATGATGGGCTGACCTACTGTTCGATAAAATGATCAGACTAAAGAATTTCATTGTGACGGTGCAGCAGTGAACATTTTGTTTCACATTTTCTCCCATTACAACCTCAAGCTTTACTGCATTTTGGAGGGATTTAAGACTGAACTGTTTAACATTTACTTTTATACATATAAAATAAATATTTGTTACTTAATTTGTTAAAACTGTCCACATGTTGTGACAGTACAGCTTGAGACAGATAACCTGTGAAAAGATGGAGCTCCTCCACTTTCTCCCAGTGCCACTATTGTGATCTGTAGAAATGCACCGCTCCAGTCAAAAACAACCAATCAGAGGCAGGAGGCGGGTCTTAGCGCTGTCAGTCAACCTTGTCTACTTGCTCCTAAACGTGTTCTAGGCGGAGAAACAACTTAACGTTACAGGAAAACTGTGTGTCCGCCGTCATAGGTGGCTATGCTAACAACCCTGACGAAAAGAGGGATGAAGATGAATACGGGGTCGTGAATGTGAAACGCCTTTCAAAAGTCGGAAAGGCTTTTGTCAGGGGGGAAAACTGTGACATCCTGAACCCCAAATGCCACTGGTCAGTATTTTAAGCCACCTCTTCCATGAAAACACACCAACTAACTCATGAACATCCCTCCTGCCTCCGTGGTCCTCCGCCCACCTCCTCTGCATAAGAATGGGAGGGCAGGGATCAAGTGAGGCTCATGAGACTCCGCACTCTGAGACTCAGCGGCCAGAAGCAGAGAGGAGCGACTCAAGGAGCCGCTGGAGCTCGTTACGTTGACACGGCTCAAAAGGGAGGGCGGCTTCTGTTGGAGATGAACGGAGTGTCGCGCTGCTGGAACCGCAGCGTACCTTTGATTTGGGAATCTTTCTCGGCCCTGAGACTGGGAGCTGGGATAGTCTGATTTGAGAAGGGGAAAGCTTTCGGAGAGCTCCTGCCTCAGTCTGAGGTTAGGTAAGTACAGGCTGAAACAGCAGTGACTGGAAAACACTAGGGAATTTTGCCTTATAAAGAAAAGTGTCTGCATTTTGACTTTATCTCGTTTTGTTAAAATCAACTTCTGGGTTCTCTCCTTTTTAAACCACGTAGATTCCCTCTGGGCAATTTGCTCTGCTAAGATCAGGGTGAACTCTTTAACGAACACAAACCAACCAGAATTAGGAGCTGAAGAGATAAATCAGTGTTAAAAACTTTTCTCTCTCTAAAATAACTTTTTGTGCAACAAGGGACTCCCCACTGCAGACTGACAGGGAACTTCTATATATGTATATAAAAGAGTTTAATTTATTAGTAGTTATCAAGTATTTAAAGATTTTCAAAAACATTTTTGTTTGACAAATATATTGCCCAAAAGTTTCATCTGAACTGAGTAAGAGGTCTTTTCTCATCATCGTTGTTTCATAAGATACAAAAAAAAAAAAAAAATAGAAGTCGAAAAAAAATGACACAATGAGTTGCTCCTAATAAAACATAACTTCTTTAGAAAGAAAATAATAAAAGTTATTGTCATTAATTTTATTTTTTCAACAATCAGTCTCAGTGTACGGTACAGGTTTTTCCAATTCAGTTTTTTTCTTTTTCCTTCACTTTGTATTTTTATGTCAAAAACAATTTAGGCTGTGATAAAAACTGTTCTAATGAATCAGTGGAAAAATGTTTAATGTCACTGTTTGTCTTTGGTCATGTGCCAACTCTTTGAGGTCGGAAGGCCTCCCTGCCATCACCCTCATCTCTAAAACCCCCACATATATTCTCTAATCTTGGCAAAATTAATAGACCAGGAACATAACTAAATCTGCCAGAGGTATGAATCATTTTGAGCAAAACTGTACGCATACACGTTTGGCAACAAATATTCATGAAAACAAGTTTCACATACCGGGTAAAGTGTTACAAATGTAATCCTCATGATGCATCGGTGTTCCAGACATTTATTTTCTTATTCGTGCCCAAATTGTTTTGGGCGTCTACAGAGAGACTAAAAAGTTCAAAGAGTCTAAATAAATCAATAAACTGTTTTGTTATTCCACGGTTGGTTTGGCTTCGCTCGTTTTGGGCGAGTTTCACAATCCTCGAGAAATTCCAGCCTTGCCTCAAAATATTCCACCTCTCCCTGACATTTTACCAAACGCAGATTGGGATTCCTTCTCTGACATGCAATCGATTCCTCTGCCTTCCGGAACGTTCTGGCGAATCGCCACGCAACATTTTCTTCTTCTACTTTGTGTTTCCAGGTGGACCACAAAGGAGGACATTAACTGGGAGTGTTTCCCGGACAAAAAACCATTCCTAAAACGCCCCAAAAAATAATTTAAAAAAAATGACCACTCGCCTCTGCTTTCTCTTACTGGCCGCTCACGTGATGGTTGCGAGCGCGCAGCCGGAGCCAAAGAACCAAATCCCCCAGGCCTCGCTGTCCGTCACACAGAGACTCGGGCTGGTCCAGAGGAAAGCCCAGGACCCGGCCAGGCCCAACATCACCATGCCGCGCCGCCGCCAGCCGCCCATGTGCACGGGGCCCACGGAAATCCGGGACACGTTCAAGCACATCAACACGGTGGTGTCCTGCCTGGTGTTTGTGGTCGGCATCATCGGCAACTCGACTCTCCTGAGGATCATCTACAAGAACAAGTGCATGCGGAACGGGCCGAACATCTTGATCGGCAGCCTGGCGCTCGGAGACCTGCTGCACATCATCATCGGCATCCCCATCAACGTCTACAAGGTCAGAGACGCTGCACGTCGTTAACCAAGCAGGTTTAATGTGTCCATTATAAATGTGAAGCGAAGACTTTTCAATATTTTGAAAGCTGAAAATTTTCAATTAAAAAAAAACAAAAAACAAACAAGCAGAAAAAACAAACAATTTTTAAAAGTTACGGTAGGCTACTTCCATTAGTTAAGAAATCCGGTTGTTGATCACGTGACTCGAGAAAAGTGTTTCCAATGCAGTTTTGTGAAATACGCTCACCTCAACCACCAAAAACATTTTATACAAAAACTTGAGTGTTTTTTTTTTTTTTTAATTGTCGTGTTTCCATTAATCAAATTTATTCTTCTTATTTACGTAATTGTATGGTCAATGGAAACACAGCTATTGAGGTGACAAACTCCATATACGTGATAATGGCTACCCATGCGGCACTTTGGGGAAATTTGTCATTGACATTTTTACAGAAGAGTTGATTCCGGAGCAGTTTCTTATTCATGGGCAACCACCCAGGGCGACATATTGAGGGAGGACGGCCACCCTTGCTGCCCCGCTCTCTCAACCAGGGGACCTAATGCAAAGCACCCATCCCAGCCACTGATCAACAGCCTCGTTGAAGAGCGGGGGCGCTGGAAGGGTGGTTCGCCCAGGGCACCAAACAGGCCAGATACAACACCACTGAATGACAAACTCAACGTTTGATGTACTTTGCATGCTGTGAGAGCTCTGGCGGAGCAAATAGCTGCTTTTAAATGTGTATAAAACTTTGTCAATATCCCCCTAACATAAAAAACAAAACATAAACAATTTCGCAATTGCGTTGTTTTTATCAAATTAGCACAATTGAAATCACACGTGAATAAGTTTATTCACACAAGTCGTTAAAAAAACATGCAGCGCCATCATCCTCCTCCAACCACTTCCTGCCGTCTTCTTCTTCTTTTCCCCCAGTAGTAACATCCGATCGTTGATCACATGACTCCTGTGATTTGAAAAAAAGTGTTTCCGTTGCAGTTTTGCGAAATACCCTCATTTCGATACAGCCACAAAAAACCCCCACCTCATCCTTAAACAAAAACTTTTTATCCCCCAAAAATTAAGCACATTTATTTTTTCTAATTCCAATTTGTGCAATCATATGGTCAAAGAAACCGCAGCTGCAGATAGATTAGTATCCTTCTGCACTTTAAACCCCCCAGCCACACCTATTCCTCCTTATGTCCACATAATGAAGCGCACACCAGTGAAAGTGGAGACGTAGTGCATGTAGAAAGGTGTGTGTGTGTGTGTGTGCGTGCGTGTGTGTGTGTGCTCCTGAAATGTAATTACTTCTCTGGACTCTGAGCCTCTTCATATCCCCCCATGTCTCTCGGCATGTTATTGTGCGTCAGGCTCACTTTGCGAGAGCGAGGGCCAGAGAGAGCCGGAGTGTCCATATATTTGGGTAAGCGGGCAGGCGTGTTAAAACAACTGGTGGTCGCAGTTACATACCAGAGCGGAGACGTGGACCAGACAGGGTGGTAAGGGGAGAGAGAGAGAGAGAGACGTGGGGGTCACATATGATTTCAATTGATTTCCACTCACATTCCTGTCCCCCATCCAAGAAAAGCTTTAAAGGCTTTGTGTTGTACATGATTCTCGAACTCCAGGAGCTCAAACTTCTCATTCGGTTGGAAAGCTGACGGGTCAAAAGTGAGGCGTGCGGGGCTTCGCTGTGTGTTTCTTTCTTTTCTTTTTTTTTTTTTTTTAAAGACAAGGCTGCGATGTTTTACCTGACAAAAACTGAGTTCAGGTTCGTGCGCTGTCCTGGAGAAGACAGGCTCTTTGCATCACTCCCTGCCTCGGCTTTCACTCGCTGACCTTCTGCTCGTGTTGCAATCTGTCTGCAGCTCCTGGCAGAGGACTGGCCGTTCGGGGTGACTCTGTGCAAGGTCGTGCCATTTGTTCAGAAGGCGTCCGTGGGGATCACCGTGTTGAGCCTGTGCGCTTTGAGCATCGACAGGTACTCTTGCTCAAAACCCACGCATCACGCAAACACACACTTCCCTCTTGTCACGTTAGCTTCTTTTTCTCTCCATCTCTTTTAATTTTTTACGTAAGCAGTTGGAAACTTCACATTACGAAATACAGAGCTGGGGATTGTTGGACTTTTTTGCATTTCGACACACATTTGGACATTTCTCCGATTGACCAAACACATAATATACAATGGCGAAATCAGTGATTATTTATTCAATGTTCTGTAGTCTGATACCTCTAAACAAAACTCCCAGCAAACAACTGCAGTTAGCAGATGTTAGCATCCTTCTGTGTGTAATTCAATCTCAGTATCCAGACGTTGTGGGAAGGCTTGGAAGTTTCGTTAAGTCAAGTAAAGTCAAGTTTATTTGTATAACACATGGTTAAAGCCACGCCCGGGGAGAAGGGGCTTTGAGAACCAAGCAACTTCACAAAGACCAAGGAACATGGCAGACATGAAGTCCAAAGCGGGGTTAATCCATGTGAAGGTGCACACACCTGCAGACCTACTGAGACACAGCCATCTGCCTACACTTACAGGTCATGTGAGGAGAGAACCCGAACGTCTAGAGGAGCTTCAGAGACTCAAAGCAAATATGGCCGTTATGAATGAGTGGCAGAAGAGACTCAAATTGAGGGTTTTAGCCTACGTACAAAATGTCTAGTGGCAAACTAACACACGATCATCCCCCCGCAGAGAAACCTGGTGGAGGCAGTGTTGTGTTGTAGGGATGTTTGGAAAGCTGAACCTGCAGAGAGACTGGTGCAGCGGAATAGTTGAGATCACAACGTCGTCTATCGGAGTGGTCTGATCAAACTTTACATCTAACTCTAACTGAGGATGAGTCTTGTTTGAATTTGAGATGCATCAGACCCGAGATTAATATTTGTGTTGGCTCTGATATTGAAAAATGTTTGATCGGGTATTGGTAGCAATGTGCCCGATCCATAATATTCAGTCTAATTCTATGCTTTGTGCTCTGAGTGACGTCATGCTTTATTAAAATAAAAGGAGTTTTGAGTCAGTTCATCTGATTTTCTATATCGGATCTGTATCGGCCGATACTAAGCCTCAGATATCTGTATCGTATCAGAAGTGAAAAAAGTGGATCGGTCCATTCCTGGCTGTACTGTATGACAAAAGCGGGGAAAAGTTAAAAGTTGAAGGAGTGCAAATGCTTTCACAAGGCGTTGTATTGGAAGCGAACTGCATGCCGTATCCAAACCAAACACTAAATCACATTGTGTTTTTTTCCCCCCCTAAAAAAGGATCCAACCATTTATTTGTCTAAATCTGACTTGTTGAAGGATCGCATGCCGTTTCGGTTTTCCAGGTATCGTGCCGTGGTCTCCTGGAGCCGCATCAAAGGCATCGGCGTTCCGAAGTGGATGGCCATCGAGATCGCCCTCATCTGGATCTTATCCGTTATCCTGGCCGTTCCAGAGGCTATAGCCTTCGACATGATCACCATGGACTACAAAGGGGAGCAGCTGAGGATCTGCCTGCTGCACCCCATGCAGAAGACAGACTTCATGAGGGTGAGCGGAGACACGCCGACTCTGAGAGGCCTTTTTCTTCTTCTTCTTTCTGTCTAAAATGAGAAACTGTGCGTGTTGACTCAGCCGCGCATGCTGCAAAAACGCAAATGTGCGAGGGTGCAGATCTGCATGCTGTGTGCAAATACGAAAGCTTTCTTAGCAAAGCGCCGCACTTAGAGTCACAGCGTGACGCCTGGACGAGGGAGGCTGGAAAGAGCTCATGGATGATGAAATAATATATATCACAGATTGAGATTGCTTGTTTTTACTTTGCATGACATTCCTCTTGCTAAAAAGTAACAACTGGACCTCCGCGTATTGCCACTGATAAATCAGCATTTGGTAAAAGGACGTCCTGCATGATGCCAAACCCACCCCTGAGTTTCCCCCTCCACTCCTGTGAAGGTTCAGGCGGCGGCTACGCTCCAGTAAATCAGCTTCTTACATGCTTTATCTCCAGCTCAGAGTGCTCCCACACAGATGTTTGAACGGAATCCAAAGCGGTCCCTTTGTTCTCTGTCTTTTTTTGGGCAGTTTTATAAATCAGCAAAGGACTGGTGGCTGTTCAGCGCGTATTTCTGCTTGCCGTTGACCTGCACGGCCATCTTCTACACCCTGATGACCTGCGAGATGCTGAGGAAGAAGAACGGGGTGCAGATCGCCCTTAGCGACCACATCAAACAGGTCAGAGAAACACGGGGTGAAAATTCACAGCAACATTCACTTAGCCTTTCATAGAGAAACAAAAATGTGGGTGCCATATTTTCACCGTGTTATTCATGCATTTATAAACATATCACTCAAGCTAAATATTTAGTTTACAAACTATACATTTAGATCTCAAATTAAATATTTAGTCAGGGAGATAATTATTTATTTTGCAAATTAATATTTAGTTCCAAACTAAATGTTTAAGTCAGAACTAAATATTTAGTTTTTAAACTAAAGTTTGGTTTGAAGTTTCAAACTAAATATTTGAAACTGGACATTTAGTTTGAAAACCCAGCTTTTATTTTGCTATATATTTCCGCTTAGTTGCAAGCTAATTTGCATACTAGCTACATATTTAGCTTGGACCTAAACATTTAGTTGCAAGCTAAATATTTAGTTAGCAACCTAAATGGTTAGTTGGCAAGTTCAATATTTAGTTTTAAAATTAAATACTTTGTTAGATAAATAAATCTAATAAAGTTAGCAAAATAAATATTTAGTTTGAAAGCTAAATATTTAGCTCACACCCAAACTTAAGACCCTTAAACACTGAATTGGGAACAAAATGTTTAGTCTTCACACTAAATATTTATCTTCCTCACTAAATATTTAGTTTGTGAATAATTTTTTAAATTTGGAACTCTGATATTTATAAATGAAAATATAACTTTGAAAATTGAACTCACACATTTTATTCTCTGTGATCGACTAAATAAACTTAAATTTGCCATTAATTTTTTTTAACTGTGTAACTTTATAAACGGCACATCAGATACCTACAGTCCTGCTGTCAAATTCAATTGGTGTCGATAACGAAGCGACTAAACCTTCTGTACTAAATGTAAACAACGCCTTAAAAAGCTTCAGAATAACTGTTTCTTTTTTTGTTTTTTGTTTTTTTTTTGTAATCAACTTGATCTGAAATGACGACAAATTTAGGGGAGAGCACCATGTGTTTCTGTGCTGTATATCTCCACAGAGGCGCAGTCATGTCCAGGCCAAGTCATGATGGATGTGTGTGTGGTTGTGTGTGTGTTTTTGTAACCAGCGGAGGGAGGTGGCCAAGACGGTGTTCTGTCTGGTTCTGGTGTTCGCTCTCTGCTGGCTTCCTCTCCACCTCAGCCGCATCCTGAAGCTCACCATCTACGACGAGAAGGACCCCAACCGCTGCGAGCTGCTCAGGTGCGGATCAGGGAAAACACACGCGCCATTTACTCAGGCCACAGCTTGCCAAAGAAAATACTATGAGACACTGAGGCATGTGCTCTGTTCTTTTTAACAGTTTCTTTTTGGTGCTGGACTACATCGGCATCAACATGGCTTCTGTCAACTCCTGCATTAACCCCATTGCCCTGTACATGGTTAGCAAGCGCTTCAAGAACTGCTTCAGGGTAAGACCAAACTCTGTCATGCAAAATCCACATTTTACGCTTTTCTGTGCATCCTTTTTGAGTTCTACTGCTTCCTAAAAAAAAAAAAAAAAAAAAAAAAAAAACAGCCCATGCGCTTAAGAAAAACCCACCCAGTTGTTTTCTGGCAGTAAGTTCATGTTTTTGGTGTCTGGAGAACGACATAATTCAAAAACCTGAGGAAACCTCCAGATGCTCCTGCACAGAAACTCACATTTTATCCAAAGAGACAGTGAATTGCAAAATCTGCGCTCTGAACCCTAAAGTCACAAATCAGCAGGCACTGCATGTTGCCTAGCAACCCCAGCAAATGCCAGTCCATCACCTGGCAACCCAAACCGAGTTCCAGCACAACTGGTCAACTGGTTTTTCCCACTGTACAATGGCTGCTGGAAAATTCAAGTGTTTTTGTTGTCGGCTTACTATTCAGAAACAAGTTGCTGCGTTCTTGTTGGTTTTGCAGGAGGCTCCACTTCTACTTTTCAAAGGAGCTCAAAATAGACAGAACTGACCGGTCTAAACATTATCCAAGAATGAATTTGTACAAAAAAAAATTTTATGAAGTTGTTTTGTATCATCCACAGACCTGTTCTAAGCTGTTTAAGGGAAATGTAATGGTCCACCTTTAACAAACAAGCATATACATTTTCACCCTGTCAATTTGATTCAAGTCAATTTGGTTTATTTGTGTAACTAATTCACCACATGTCATGTCAAGACACTTTACAGAAAAGTAAATCTAATCATGCACACATTCCAACTGATCCTTGTTATGAAACAATGCAGCTAAGCTTAGTTTATTACTTAAATTGGTTTAAAAAAGGGTTTCCCTCTCTAATGACGCATAGCAGATTTAGCTTTCGGGTTGAGTCGAGTTGCTATACTTTGTGTTCTTCTGTCATGTTAAAGTTTGTGGTTTTAACATGACAAAATGTCAACAAGTCAAAGGGCTGTTTGTTGCAAGGTAAAATGTATGTTTGGTAAAAACATAACGTGCATAAAATAGCTGAAAATGTGACATTCTTTTACATTCTTTTCCTTTAAATTCACCTCTTTTCTCCCGTTCCAGTCCTGTCTGTGCTGCTGGTGCCTGCCTGCCGAAATGCTGATGGACGAGAAGCAGTCATGTATGAAGCTCAAAGTCACAGAGCGATCCTCCGAGCAGAGCCACTCCCGCATCACCAACAAGTCCAGCAGCGCCTGAGGAGCGAGGAGGGTGCAGCTAGAGGCGGGGGGATGAGGAAGACGAGAAAGCAAGAAAAACAAATTTGACGTACGACCGAGTGAACGAGGCCGAATTCTTTTCTCCTGGAAGATGCCATACGAGCGCTCCAGATGTGCCTGCACAGAAACTCACTCTTTATCCGGAGAGAGACGGGAGCGGAGCGTCGCGAACTCCAAAAAACTCCAGTCCGGGTTTTGTGTTTCATTTTCTTCTTTTTTTTTTTAAAGCTGGAGCCACATAAATATGAGCCAATGTTGGAAAGAAGAAGAAAAAAAGAAAAATGGTAAAACTGAAGAGTGTTGCTCTGAAAAGGGTTAAAGGTCATTCCCCTGCGACAGCAAATCAAACCTGCAATCTGGAACGAGACTGTAACTTTGACTCAGTGAATCTCATCGTATGGACGGTTGCACAATGCAGACGATCATGAATGCGGTTCTACGGTGGCTCTGAGGCTGCTGTTGTTCATGTGATGTATATCCAGTTAAGTGAATGTATGTGTTAATCATCTTGCATGCTTTGCATACTTACTGCAAGGGGTGTAACGAGATCGCAGCACGAGCCCTTGCAATATCGAAACGCCATCTGGTTGCTGTTTGTCTCTGATTATGTCTGCTGAAGTAAGAGTAAGCTGCTCTGACTTTTAACCTGGCGCTTTGTTTCTCTTATTCTTTGAGTCTCTTATTTTGAAGTAAGTAAGGAAGTAGTTGAGTTCTGTTGACAGAGTCAAATAATAAATACCGCTCGTCAGCCTGACTGGCAACATTCGGTTACATTGGGTTTGAAGACGCCTGTGTCACTCTTAAAGGTTTGATTTGTGTGATGTGAAAAGTGTTTCTGATGCAATTTTGTGAAATACTCAAATTTTGTTTACTGAAAAAACACCTCATCTTAGGACAAAAATCTTTTACCGAAAATGTGCTTTAAAAAAACAAAAAACAAAAACTTGGTGCAATTTCATTCAGCAAATTTATTTTTGTAATTCCAATTTGCACTCTTCGGTGTAGAGGCCGTTAAAGAGTAACATATTCTCAAACAGTTATTTTCAGTACCAGCAAATATGTTCCCATTTCAAATATGTGCAAAACTTTGTCAATATTCAGCTAATGTTGAAAAAACACAATTTCGCAATTGTGACATTTTCATTTAATAAGCAACATGATCAAAATCATACATGAATAAATTTGTTCACACGAGAAGTCATTAAAAAAACATGCCGCGTCATGATCCTCCAGCTACTTCCTGTCGTCTTCTTCTTCGTGGTTTTCATCAGTAGTAAAGTCCGATTGTTGATCATGTGATTTGTGCGATGCAAAAAAGTGTTTCCATTGCAGTTTTGCAAAAATAACACAATGTTGATACGGCCACAAAAAAAGAGAGAAGAAAAAGCACCTCATCCTGGTGGCAAAACTTTGTATTTAAAAAAATAGTTTTTTGTTTTTTTAATTGGCTTGTTTTCTTTTTCGATACATCAAATTGCACAATTAGAAAAAAAATGGGAACGCAGCTAATAAGGAGAAAAAAATGAGCATTAATTTTCTATATGTCTAGACAGAGCTGTAGTTCATTCAGGCAGTGAGAGAGAGCAAGTATTCTAGCAAACACCAGGAAGGCTGGACACACTGCAGAAAACTTGCTCTGTTTTAATCGCAGAGGTTTCAGGCTGTTCTTGTCATGTTTTGTAAACCTCAGATCTAATATAACAGTCACACGCTATACCTAAGAAAGCAGTAAAACCTTATTTTACAGGAACTCTTTGATGCACACAGTGTGACATCACCACAGCCTCTATTACAAACCTCTCAAAGCAGGATCGGCAGATTCAATTGTGTTTAAATTTTATTTTAAAAGTCTTTCTTGCATTTCTAAATCAAACATGCTTTGATTGGTTGAACCTGAAGTGGATATTTCTACCCTGAACAGAAATTCTTTGACAGATTCATGAAACCTTTGCGGTATTGTCTTTGGCTTCAGCTTCCACCAAGCTTTGACATTGTGCATTATGTGTAAACAAACCAAAACTCGACTGAGTTATTTCACAAACGTTTCCAGATTCCTTGTTGCCGAAACTCCCCATAGATTGAACGGATCGCTGGACTCCAGATGTGGACAATTACAGTGAAAGCGTCAGCGCTTCAGAATCAAATGGGTCGGAGAAGGATCTCTGAGCACCACGATTCTGGAACGTGCGCGCGGGTTGTTTGGTACTAAATACTACGCACATCTATAATTACACGCATCTAGCACCACTGAGATCTCTTCCCTTTTATTATGTGTGTTAATCAAAAACTGTGCTTTCTTGGTTTACCCAAGAACATGAAAAAAAAAATGCATCCACATATACACTGTTGGAGCTAGCTTGTAGCTTTACCACGCTACAAAAGATTTGTTCTTTGTTCTTTTCTTGCTCGATATTTTAAACTGAAAGTGTTGCTTGTTTTAGCGACGGTCATGTTGGTTTGCATGTTGTGCCATGGTTGAAAGACTTTGTCACTTTAATTTTTTTATTCACTTATAATTCTAAGTTTTGACCAAATGAGTTGTTTACAAATGGATCCAGCTGATTAGCATCTCTGAAGCTGACACGTGACTCAGACTGCAACCAAAAATGCAAAAACCTAAGGTCTTTTTCAGAATAAAGTCATTCTGAAATGGAAAAAAAAATTAAAATCTCATATCGTTTGCCACATTAGTGCTTTAAGCCTGTATTTCCTCACTGATTCCTAAACTACTGAAGTCATGTTGTCCTGTACAGTGGTCGGGCTGTTCGTGTGACTTTAATTGATGGCTGGCCTCACTTTTTCTATAATCCTGTCTGACTCATTACCTTCGCTGGTATGCGGTGACATACAGATTTTCTTCCAACACACAAAATAATAACAATAATAATAATAATAATAATAATAATAATAATAATAAAAGATGTTATGAAAAAGAGACCCTGTGATTTTTATTTTATTTTATTTAATCAATATGTGATGAGATGGATGGTAATTATTGCTTGCAGCATTATGTACATTTGTCTGTCTTTGACTGTGTTCTTTATGGATACTGGTGTGTGTGTGTGTGTGTGTGTGTGTGTGTGTGTGCGTGTGTGTGTGTGTGTGTGTGTGTGTGTGTGTGGGGGTGTGTGTGCGTGTGTGTGTGTTATAAGGTTTTGTGCTTGTTGGCTTGACTAAAATGTGACAGCAGGCGGCATCATGTGATGATGGACGCCAGCACAGAACATTACTGTGATCTTTCAATTTGTTTTTTACCCAACTCTTCGTCTCCAACTACACACACACACGTTTGCATGGCTATCTCTGAGGGGACTTTCCACTGATTTATATTCATTTCTACAACCTAACAATAACCAAACTCAATTCACACCTTAGTCCTAAATCTGACCCCTGACCCAAAACGGTGTTTCCCCTTGTGGGGACCAGGCTTCGGTTTCCACAAGGAGCAGGGGTCCCCAGAATCTCGTATGTGTCAGGAAAATGGTCCTCACAAGGTATTACAAACACACACGCACGCACGCACGCACGCACACACACACACACACTTGCAAAAAGAATGAATTCTGACCTGGAATCTGGCTCCGAGCTAACCAGTGTCACGCATGTCACATTAGCTGTCATAGAAGCTCTTTGTCCGCCGATCTCTCACCACCCCTCATCTTATTTCTTCACTCTGCCTTCTTTTTTTTCCTCCTCTTTTTTTCTCTGTTTTCTTTCTCTTTGCATTCCTGCCTCAGCCCCTCTCCCTGTAACCTCTCTCTCTCTCTGCTGCTGCTCTTCCAACATGCCTTCAATCACCGAGCTGTGGTTCCATGTTAAATCAGACCCAACGGTGCTCTGAGCAGGTCTAATTGAAGAGAATCGCATTCAGAACATTTGTCTCTGAAATGTTTTTGGCTCCCAACAGAGGCTGAAATAATATATCTGGCTGCAGTTCCTGTTGGCTCTCAAAAGACTTGATGGATCGTCTGCGAGAAAACAAAAAAGGAGCAGCGTGTGAAGTGAAAGTCGTCCAGGAGGACGTCTGCTTAGCGGTCTTTGAATTGGTTTTTAGCGGGCTCCGGGCCGATTGGTAATTGGGAATTTTTTTTATCAACATAACTAAATCAGGGTAGAAAACTGTTTTTTTAAATACATTTTTATATAATTTTACCGACTAAATCCATTTAATTGAGGATAATTTCTGTTCTGTGAAGGTCTACGAGGTTTTTAAGACATTAGCGAACAAAACGAACAAGGAACACACCAAACAAAAGATCTAATATCTAGATTTATCAAAGCCATGTTCCCAGGGTCTTATACATCTGATTTTCTTTTTTCTGTGCCGCAAGTTTCAGAACTTTTAGCCTGAAACAAAACAATCTTCTATGCACCGGAGCCATTCCCACTTAGAAACGTGGTGGTGGCAGGATCATGCTACGGGAATCTTTTTCTACAGCAGAGACAGGGAAGCTGGTGATAGTTTACAGACACCTGCAAATGAATGTAAGTAGTTTGTCACATGGCTGGCAACAAGACAGACCCACAGCATGACACTACCACAACCGTGCTGGACTCTTCACCCAACATTCTGAGGTTTAAAAAGCTCAACTTTGGCTCAAACAAAGTGAAAATAGGTACATTTTTGTCATGTCTGACAAAGAAAAAAGCAATTCTGGAGGGCGTTTGGTTTTAATTTACTATTAGGTTAAGTAAACCTGAGCTGAAGAAGGAAAAAAAAAAAACACTTTTCTTAGGAAACGTGATTTGCTCTCGGAGGCATCAAATCATGTTCAGTTTATCGTGAAGAATTTCAGTAAAAAAAATACATTAGTGATTCTCATCTTTATTTGTCAAGAACAACACACCTCATGTGGCAGATGTATGAAGACAATGTTTGTTAAAACTAAACAAAACTTCAGGAGGAGCGGTGTCGAAGCGGTTCCGTTACCTTTGAGCATTTCTGACAAAACCCTCAGTTGTTTACTCGACACTAAAAGCCAAGGAAAACCTCTGAGGATTACTCAAAGCTTGACATTTGAGGTCTGTTGCTGTGGCTCCTGCGGTCTGAAGGGCCCTCGGCACAGAAAATGGGCCATCAGAGAGGAACAGGGTGAACACCAGGGCTTTCCAAATCAGCCCTTCACAGTTTTTCAAACCAAACCTTTCTGTGGGTACTCCGTGTACTGGAGAGCAGCCAAAAACAAACTTTTATCCTCTGTTAGCATCGCAAATTAGAAGACTCGAGTAACAACAAGCAAAATCGTGTTAAACAAAGGAAAATAACGGGACGGCTCTCATGCATGCCCCTGTAAACTAACCAATATTTGCAATGGTTTTTTTCAAGTTTGCCACTCTGTGTTTAGGGTTTTTTTTCCCCCCCTATGTTTTTTATTGTAACTGCAGATTTTATTTTATTTTACTTTATTATTTTACTTATTTATTTTTCTGCTGTTTGGACTTTCAATCAGATCACAAGATTCTTATTCCAGCACGGTTTTTAAATTTAAAATTCAATTTAAAAATACTTCAGTGAAGTTTCTGTGAGGAAACCTCCTTACACTCAGATGTCTGCTTGTGTGAAAGTCAACTTACTGTGGATGTTAAATTATTATTTTTTCTTTTTTAATGGAAAATTTAACACAGGATGTTCTGAAAATACATTGACAAATTTTTTTAAAACTTGCATTTTCTCCTTTTTTAGAGCATTCGAAAGAGCGCTGTAAATCTATTAGGCTTCTCCTTGCTATTCAGACAGCAATACTGAGTTTTAAACGTTATATAAATGTTTAAAAAATATAGAAAACTTGCATTTGGCCCAGTAATTTAAATTAATTCTGGATTTTCACTAATCCGAACAGGACCCAAACCAACTAAAATCCTTTGTAACAAATTACTGCATTCTTTATAGCTTTCTTATTTATGCAGCAGACCCATGATGCTGCCACCACCTTGTTAGTTGCTACACAGTTCATCTGGGCACGTGCAAATTTCAGTCAAGTTTGAAAGTGTTGATTTTGATTTGGGGGTGGGGTTCCCTCTCCATCTCGGCTATGCGTATGATGGGCTGAAATGTAGCAACATCTCCATGTGTTTTTGTGTTTTTCCTTCCAGATTTACGTCGATTGAAAACATTTAATACAGCTGGGATGGGGTGAGGGGTTGAGGGGAGCCGAGTGACTCATAACTGCTAGAAAAAGAGCAGTAAATTTGGGATGAAAGGCGGACTGCCACGCTTTGACTCTGAGGGGTTTTTTTGCTCAAAGGACGTCAAAAGAACCATTGTAAACATGTCAATGAGGGGAACTTCACAGCAAAAGGGCAACATCTTACCAAATAGTTTTGTTCTAATTTCTAATGCAAACACATTTAGTACACTTGAAATAAAACAAAACTAGCTTATAATAATGTTTTGGCAAGATGTGGAAGCTTGTTTTAAGTGAACAATTCCTTTACATTGATGAAAAGTGCTAGTTCCACTGGCAGATTATTTGATTTTTCACACGGAGAAAATGTCTTTTATTTGTCGATTAAATGTTGATTTTTTTTATATCGATATTCAGGAACTACTTACTGAAAACTAGCTACACCGAAAATATTGGATAAGGTTTTGTGTTTTTGCAGTGTATGAAAATAATATCCTCCAAACTTACCAATAAAATAAGACATTTGGGTTGAGACTGTGGACCTCCAGCTTCCTCCACATGCCTCAGCAGAAGAAGAAATATGTTACTGAAAAAAACAAAACAAAACGCCAGATGCAGGAATAATTCTGCGTCCAACACAAACATACCTGACATAAACAGTTTGTCCTCTTCTGTCCTCTGACAGGTAGGGGTCTTAAAGTTCAGGTTGGAGGTTTAGCCAATCTGACTTTTTTCCCCAAAAAAACTTTCCTCTCAATATAATATTTTGCATTTTTTGTGCTTAACAGCAGCCTGTGCCAGCATTAAAAATAAAATGTGAACATGATAGCAGCTGCTTTCCACAAGTTCAAAAGGTGACAGCGCAGCAATCTAGACATTTTTAATAGTTGAAAGGCAACATTCACAAATTTTCTTCATATCACATTTTAAGTAAAATCTGCATCTGATAAGCCTGCAATAATTTAAAGTGCAGGCGGGAGCGCTTGATGTTTTCTGATTCCATCTGAGTTTTTAGCATATCTGTAGTGGATTGATAACAGAAGGAGGCGAGTTTTCGGTCTCTGCCACGGCATCTGCTAGCATTTGAAAAGAACAAAGGAAAATATGCTTCTTTTTTAATAGAGCGAACGTGTGTGTTGCTTTGTGTTAGAGGGAAATAACGTCAAGGAAAGAACACACCGGTGATTTTCACACTTCAAGGAATGCTTGATAAACGAAACACACACACACACGCACACGAATGCAGCTCATCCCTCCACAGATACACGAATGTCGCACTTTGTGCATCGAAAACACACCCTCTCGCGCGTGTGCGCGTGCGTTAGCAGCGGCAGAAGGTGAGCAGACGCGGCTAGCAGGAGGAATTCATCAGCTTGACGAAGCGTCGACTCTGGAGTATTTCTCCCATCTATCTCCTCCCTCAGATCTCCTCTCCATCAGGGGGACGGTGAATTTTGCGTCTCTGTCCCTTCCTGTTAGCGCACGTGGCCTTTTACTGCTTGTCTGAACGATAAGACGACAACCCCGTCGGGGCAGGACGACAAGATAAAGAGTCACTTCGAGGCCAGGAGCGCACATATGGAGAGCATGTGTGTTTGAAAGAAAATCCCACAAGGCAAGTGTGACAGTCCTCCTTGAAAACTTCGACCACTTTTGTCCCGAATGACGTCAGAAAAATGTTAACATTTAGCACGAAAACAGCCGAACCCCCAATTACAGTACCTTGAAAAGGATTTTGAAGACTTTTTTTTTACCACTTTAAAGCTGCAGCATGTAATTTTATTTAAAAAAAAATTAAAAAACATTTAGCATATTTGTTCAAACTGTCACCATGGACAGTATGGTATGAGGCACATAATCTGTGAAACAAATTGAGTTCCTCTGTCTGCTAGAAACAACCAATCAGAACCCGGAGGTGTGTCTTAGCGCTGTCAATCACTATCAACCCCAACCCTACCTCTCTTTCTCTTTCTTTCTGCTATCGCTACAGTTTTCCCCCTTCAGTAGACGCTGTTGTGAATGTTCAGGCTAGTTAGCATAGCCACCAGTGATGGCGGATAAACGGCTTTCCTGTACTGATAAATTGTTTCTCTGTCATTAGCACATTTAGCAGCGCGTACCCAAGGATCAGTGACAGCTAAGACCTTCCTCCTGGCCCTGATTGGTTGTTTCTAGCAGGCAGAGGAACTCAATTTGTTTCACAGATTATCTGCCTCATACCATACTGTCGTGGCATGGTGACAGTTTAAACAAATATGCTAAATATTTTTTTATTCTTTTTTATTTCTTTAGATGGCATTAGCAGGTCAGGGAGGATTTGGAGGAGATTGATGTTTTCACAGACTAACAAATATGTAAAAAAAAACATGTTCTTTATAAAAGTTACATACTGCATCTTTAAAGCAACAAACATCCGTAATTTATTGCTATTTAGAGCATCACAACAAGATGCGTCATTTTCAACCGGAAGGGACTCCTTGATTGATTTTAAATTTAAAAAAAAAGTGATTGACTTATCCATCCAGAAATTTTGGTATATCCATGTAGGACAGGGGCGTCCTAACTTTTCGCCATTAGCAGTAGAGTCACATAAAATTTTGACAATCCAGTGAGGAGCATTTGTAGACTGTAACCAGCCTAAGGAGGCTTTCGATATACGGAAACGCACTGCAATAATCCAGACGAAACTAAGCAAAAGCATGAATTAAGAATTCAATTTCAAGACCAAAGATGATGGGTCTAAGTTTGGCAATGTTTCACAAATGGTAAAAACAGGATTGCACCAGAGATGGGACATGATTTTCAAGCGTAAGACCTGAGTTGAAGGTTATCCCAAGGTTTCTACGTGAAGCCAAATAACCCAAAGATCTGCTTTATCTTTACAGTTTTTTTTTTTTTTGTGGCGCAAATCTATTTCCGTCTGTTTTTTCTCTTCATTTAATCGAAGAAAACGCATTGTAATGAAGCTGTTAATTAAATCCAACCACTTTAGTGAAATGTGCAATTTTAAGACTTGATTTGGAGGAAAAGAAAAGCAAAAGCAACAGTGGCTCCAATACAGAGCCATGTGGAACACCGAATCAAACAGGACAGGAATGAACCACCAGTGTTACTCAACAGATGGAGAAACACGAGCTTAGGTGAAAGCACATTTGTGTGCTAGAATGGCCTAGTCAGAGTCCAGACCTGCAACAGACACTTTTTTTTATCCAGATTGACTAAACGTGAGCTATGCTACAAAAAAACAAACAAACAAAAAATTCATAGGGTATCGACTCTATGCTGAACAGTTTGTGTTGGCCTGTATGTATGGAGAATGCAAACATGTCTGTCAATAGTTTCTTTTTTTGTATTATACTTTTTAAATATCCCATTACTTAAAAAATGTTTGCATGAATAAAACCCTGAAAACAGATAGAAGGTTTGGCAAACCAGTGCACACAGAAACAAGCAGCTTAATCAAACATGGCGAGCGTAAAAGTCTAAAACCGAAACAAAAATATTAATGACGCCCATATTTATTTCCTGTTTTTCCCCGTAAACATTACAGCTTCGCATTGTGTCTGTACATTACCTCCAGAATTAAGCAACTATCTTTCATGTTTCTTCGTCTTGACTGAAAACACAACGTGGAGGACCGTGTTTTTTCTTTTCTTTTTTTTTCTAAAACATGTGTTCTGCCTCTCAGTGACAGAGGAGCAAATGTAAACTCATGTTGCAGTAATCCAGTCCTGTTCACAGCTGCCTTTATGAGAGCCGTCATGGGAGGAAGCCATGTTTGTTTCAGGCCAAACCGGCACATTCTTGAATCTGCTGCTGCAGGAGGCTTGATTCATTCGGATTTATCAGCCTCGCTACAAAACCGATGAGGATATTCGTCATGCTAGAGGTGCAAATGTTTGACATGGAAATGTTCAAACAATATTTTGGGAAATATTTATCCTGCTCCATCTAAGTGTTTCTGTTTAACAGATTGGTTTGTTATTCACTGACTTTTAGACAGGTTAAAAAAAACTTCTGGAAAGATTTATTTTGGTCACACCTCATAAAGTCAGTGTTTTAACAAGGATGTATGAACTTTTTTCTATCCGCTGAATATACTGTATGTTGTGTAGAAATCAATACATTCCCCCAGCTCCACTCTTTCAGTCAGACTCTAACGTTCGCAGCTTCTTTTTTTTTTGTTTTGTTTGTTTGCACAATCATCTTGAAGCTGAAAATACTTCTTTGTCACATGTACCTTATGAAAACTTTTATATCTCAAGAGATTTACGATTCACTTTGTTGTCATTCAGCGTCGCCTCAAAGACCCAGAGCGGAACGAAGTGACGTTGCTCAAGCTCACACAAAAACATGTAAAAAAAAAAAAAAAAAGTTGGTACAGTTTGAAAAACAACCACACATGTGTGGCTTTACTGTTTGTTGTTAGAGTTTTTTTTTTTCTTTAAGATGTGGTTGATGTCAGGACAGGAAAATATTCAAATTAATTCCAGAAATACAATTGTTTATTTGAGATTTATTTTCTTAAAGCTGCAGTCTCTAAGTTTTGTTAAAAATATATATATGGTTTTTAAAATATTTGTCAAAATGGTCATTATGTCATGACAGTAGAGCAAGAGACAGACAATTTTTGAAAAATATCAAGCTCCAATCAGAGCCAGGAGGAGGGTCTTAGCGCTATCAATCACTCTCATGTACACCTTGCTCCAGCTTGCTTTATGCTACGCCACAGCTTCTGATGTCGTGAATGCTAAAGCTAGTTAGCATGGCCACTGATGATGGCGGATAATCGTTTTGTACTGTGGCGGTAAGTTGTTTCTCTGTTAGCACAAATGTTAGACCACTTCCTGTTGATCTCATTCTTTCAGCAGCCGACCCCAGGCTTGTTTTTCTAGGTAAAGGGGTTTAGAGGTCACAACATATTTTCTCTGATGTTTGGATGTTCATTGTTTCACACATCTGAGTAGTCATGACTTCAACAGTAGAAGGCTCAGTTGTACAGTCATCGCCACGGTGATGGTTTCAGAGAGAGAGATGGCGAGAGGCTGTTTACATGGCTAAGCTAAACACTTAAAAATAAGCACTTGCATCCCTCTAAGCCTTTAAAGATCTCCAAACCAGATTCTGGACAGACAGACTTATAAAGCAGAGCTCAGTGAATTAGAACATGTGTTCCGACGAGGCTTGTTTTGTAAGATTTAAATATATATATATATATTGAAAACAGCAACCTCTAAGCTGTTATTAAAGCCCACATTTCCATGTTAAGAATGTTTTTATTGCTCTGGTGTAAGATTCTAATCTCAAATTGTGTGTCTTCATTAATCGTGAGCAGGAAATCACCATAATTAACGAAAACAAAACATCAGTCTGCTTAACAGAGTGGAATACGTAAGTGAAATAAATCAACTTTTAATTTTAACTCTGCCTTCTTTTGTTTGTGCAGCACTTTGCCCAACGTTGTGTTGTTTTTTTTTAAGGGCTTTATGAATAAATAAATATTATGTAACTTTTCAATAATGTGCTAGTTTACTGAGAGGCACCTGTAATGTCAGCTGTTTCTGCTCTTTAGAAAACACTCAAATAGATTTCTTTTTTAAAAAAGCAAGTTCAAGGTGTTGCCACTAGGGGGCGTGAGGGTCTTATGTAAAATGCAAACTTATTTAAGAGTTTTGGAGGGTTTTTTTTATTATTATTATTATTAAAAAGAAAAAAAAAACCTGTCAGTATATACATTCTTATTAAGGTGTGAAAAATTATAGATGTTTTTTTTTTTGTGTGCTAAATATAGTATTTAGGGAGTGTGTTTTCGTATAAGCTCCACATTTGTTTGCAGAAGGGCCTGCTCGCTGCTTTACATTGCAAATAAGGCTGTGTTTACATTGCCTCACACCGACAATGGTCTCTATGGGTTACCTTCGCTAACAACACAGGTAACCAATCAGATCTCACAGGCTGGGGGAAGAGGTGTGACCGAGTGTGTGTGTTCAACTAGTTCTCTGGAATAAAAAAAAAAAAGAGGAAGCAACAACTGACAACTCTGATATTGACTGTGCGTCACTCCCTCCCTGGTTCCTGGGAATTCACAGTAAGAGAAGCAGATCCCAGGTCTGTGAGCAGATGAGGGCTCTCTCTCTCTCTCTCTCTCTCTCTCTCTCTCTCTCTCTCTCTCTCTCTCTCTCTCTCAGTTTGTCAGATGTAATGAGAACAATTTCCGCTCCTCTCCTCAGATCCTCCAGGCGACTGCGGCTGGGTCACACACACAGACACACACACACACACACTCAGAAACGAGCCCAGCACAGATAAGGTAAGCATGCCTCTTCCTCTGTTTACCAGCCCTTACGGCGATTTTTTGTTCTGTAAAAGAAGGTGGGGGGAAAAAAGAAGAAGAAGCCTGACATGGGGTCTGACATGTGCCGAAGAGAAAGTGAAAGTACTTTCCAGGGAGCAAAAGGTTTCCAAGCGTGGTTGTTTGTGGTGTATCTTTTTAAAGCTTTCTACCTGAGAATGCTAACAAAACAAAACAAAACACAATTTTTCTTTCAGACACAGCTCTGCCGTTTGCACAAATTGCTTGTAAAAAAAAAAAAAAAGGAAAAAAAAATGTGCTGCAAACACCTCCACTGTGCTCCAATTCCCCATCTCCAGCAAACACACACACACCATATTTCACTGTGCTCACTTAACAAGGCCCGGTTACCCAAAGCAACAAGAGGGGCTTATCATCTGCTCCCTTTCTTGCCATGCTGTTATCACATTGGCCTAGTTCACACACACACACACACACACTCGTAGGCACATGCATACTCTGTCCTATTCTGTCAAAAACAGTCGCGCTCTTTTCTATCTCACTTTCTGACTTGCTCTCGCTTACACGCACACGCGCACACACACATGCTGGCACAAACTGGGGAATGAATGTTATGGGGAGTGGGGGGGCTTATCAGTGTCCTTGGGGGCCTGGCAGTCTCTTCACAGACTCGGATCCCAGCGCTGGGGCCACAGGGACCAACCTATGTGACCAGACTGCTGATGAACAAAGGGCTCTACAGTTGGAGTGTCCTCTACGGAGGCAGCAGGCTGCAGGCCTCGCTAACGATCAACATATAGGAGCCAGGGACAGGTCTCTGTTAACGGCAGGAAAGATGATACTGTTCTGCTGCCGGGTGGGGAAAAAAACCAGTTCTGTCTGTTTCCTATTATACAAAATGGTTGATTTTTACACCAAAACCCGATTGTGCTTTGACTAGAACCGTTCTGTCTTCAGAAATGTTTCAGGAACAAAGCAATTAGCTATTAAGCTACGGTAACTGTTTAAAATGGTTAGGGACAACCAACCAAAGGTTTAATTTTACCAGAAGTATTCATACCTCTCAAAATGTTTCTCATTTTGTCCCATTTAAAGTTGCTGCAATTATGTAAAATCGACTTTTTTTCTTTTTTTTTTTTTTAGCTTTGCATCATGTTACGATGTTGTTTCGTCAACAAAAACATACCTGGAGTGTTGCTTTGATTCTGTTTGAGAAGTCCTTTTAGTCTCTAGTGGCAACCATTCACGGGATGCCTTAACGCTTGTTCTCACTGAACGCTGCATTTTTCTCTCAGCTCCTTCAGACTAGCCAGCGGCATTTAGCAAACACCTGGTGGAACTGCGCTTCTTCTGAGCTCGTCATACGAGCTACTTCTCAGTGCAGCGCTGGTAAAAACGTTAAAGGCTTAATGGAGAAACGTTGCTGTGATGACGTGCTGCAGGTCGGAAATAGCAGGAGCTTCTTAAAGAGACAGACGCCCGATTTCAAGGTGTTAAATTGCGAAGTCAAATTTCTTTTAAATCATGTTTGATATACCATTTTTATAACAAATGAAGTTAACATGATTGTGCTATAAAAATGTCCCCATAAAGCATAACACTATTCCTTTAAAGCGCAACTTTAATGTAAGTTCTTGATATTATTTGTAATAGAATGGCACAAAAATCTAGAAAATTAGGCTCTTTTTGACCTAATATGGATAATTAAAATTCAGTGCAACTAATTGTCATGCAAAGTCACAAATAGTAAATGACAGTTCAACAGGGTGACATTTAATCTGAGTGCAAATCCAGAAGGTGTCAGAGCTTTGTTAGAGAATATTAATGAACAAACATTGTTTGTCAATGAACAAACGATGCCAGGCGACTCAGCAGACAGGACAGGTTATAAAATTATAGCTCAACTTGCCCATTTTCATCAGTGGAAAACAGAAATCTACCAACCTACTTATTTTGTGACTTAGACTGACAGGCCAGACTATAGTAAAATAATTTTAGGATTTACAAGGATGTGGTCACATGGGCTGGAAACTGTTTTGGTGATCTGTTCACTAAAGTAAAGAATAGGGCTGATGTTAATGCAAATTACACCATATTAATAGGTAGTCCTTTGCATAATCGAATATGAACTGATGATACAAACTGATAATTGTAGGTTTAATACATCTATTGGCCAGTAGCTTCATGTTGTTCCCCCCAAATATTACTATAACCTCTCAATTTTTAAATACTTGAGTATTGTTTATATTCATACCGGTCCCAAAATAGTATTACAACTTCCCTGATATAGGCCCATGACTCTTATATAAAGTACAATGTTTGCAAAACACACATTTGTAAAATAAAAATAACAATAAATAAAACAAATTACATTCCTGCGGTCCCCCGCACCTTTTCGAAAAAAACAGCTGGTGCCCTGTTTCCTCATCAATTACAAAAATCATAAATGTTTTTTTCTAATTCAGACTCCAAACCACGTGAACACACTCCACTGGCAAAGCCCTAGTGCCCCGGACCCAGGTCAGAGGTTAAACTTGTAAAAGGTCAGAAGAGACCAAAACTGAATATTTTGACCCACGTTCAAAATGCAACATGCTTAGAAAAACTACCTCTGCACATCATCCTCAGCATACATTCCCAAAGTGGCAGAAGTTGGTGGCAGCATTATGCTGAGGGGAGGCTTTAATTTAGAAGGGCTATTAAGTCAGTGGTTCAGGCGAAGCGATCTTGGAGACTGGAGTGGAAACTTAATGCCACATTTCTACTGCCTTTCAGTGTTACATTCTATCCTGTGTATGTCTATAGCATAAACCTCTTTAGAACATTGTAGTTTTTCGTAGCTGTGTAACAAAATTATATAGCTACTTAATGATAAGGTAAGCGGGCTTGTTTATCCTCCACAACAATTTTTTAAACAATCCATTAATTGTTATGGGACTGAGAGGAAAAACGGTTTAAATCATAAATGGTTTTTTTTCTAATTCAGACTTCAAACCACATGAACTTACTTCACTGGCAAAGGCCTGAAAAGCCTCCACTCATTTATTTCTGTTAAACCACAAGTCACTATGCATAAAAATATAATTCTGCAGAAAAAAACCCCGTCATCATGTTTCTTCATGTAACTTATCAAAACTCCCAAGAACAAGTTGTTTTCTTTCTGGTCTTGTGGTTAAAAGTAGATGATGTAATATCAAAGAGTTTCAGTGCTCTAAACTAAATTAGTGACAGTGACATTTGACGATAGTGCTGACATGTCTCCACAAGTGCTGCTTGATTTAGAAAAGACCGGTTCAGTTTAGGCTTTGTTTTTGTACCTTCAAAACTGTGCTCATTTAGCCTCAGGTGCTTCTCAAAAACTTCTCTGTTGTTCAGAAATAATGCTATATTCACTACATTAATCCACTTCTATTAGCATGCTGTTTCAGTACTGATTCCGCATTTCTACCTAAGACTGACCTGCTCTTGTTGGAGTGAGCAGGTGTGCCACAAAGAGTAGAGATACAGGGTGCAGCGGTGGCTAGCATTGTTGGTTCTCAGAGCAGGATCCTGCTAGCTACACACTTTAAACTGCTCTTAAATGTGAGAAGCCATGGGCCAGAGTTACTGTGGCAAAACCGCAAATACTTTCCATCACTCCGGCTTCAGAGTTTGAAGTGCTTTTAACAGAATGCTAAAGTTCAGTGTGAGCAGATTCACCGCCTGCTGACCCTAGCTTGTATGTTTCAGGTCACTATTATTACATGTTTTGCTGGCTTGGAAGTCATTTGGGCGTTCAGGAAGTGATGGCATGGAAACTAAAGTCACATCACCCTTTAGTGATATTAATAATTTTTTAAAAAGCACAGTTCGCATGTTTAGAGGCCAACTCAGCAAGTGTAAGCAGAATGCAGGTTAGCTATTTGAGCTATAGTAGCCTGCCATACTAACTAATGTTAGCTTGTAAATATCTCAGGGTTACTCTGTAGCGAGTAGAATTACAAGAATTGATCATTTTGGGTATAATAAGCATGTTTATTCCAAAACATCTGCTAAACTCAGCAGCATATTTTAGTATTCGACTGCTGTGTACATAATTTGTTGGCCATATGATGAACAGTTCCTCTTTCGCATCTTTTTATGACTGATTTATTTACTTGTTTCATTGAGTCAAATCAGAAAATGCGTTTTCTAGGAACTTTGTCATTTACATATTTAAAACAGTTCAGAGAGATAACAGCTCTCGGTTTGTGTTTCTAACATTACAGATTTACTTTCTTGGTATACGTGAAAGGCTAAAGTCCCAGTCAAAAATAAATACAGTCATAACGTTATAACTGAATTGTTTTATTTGTTATGCTTATTGCACTTCCTTTTGTAGACATGACATTTCTCTTATGATTTCATTTTTTTAAAGACAGACAATATATAGTCAATTCTGCACTTTCCACCCAGTAAAATAGATATTAAAAAGCCAATGCAATAAATTTTTCACTTTCAATACTTGATTAACTTTCATATTGAGATGAAATAGCTTTATTTGCCTTAAATTCGCTTGATTTATTTCAACAGAATATTTTTATTATTATCAGACAAGGTTTGAAAGCAGCAACAAAAACTGCAGTCTATCAGTTTCCTAAATGGTTTGCGGCTGCTGGCTCGTGATTCAAACTCTATGTTCAACAGAACAGATTGAACAGATAACAGATAACAGACCATCCATTTCCCTCATATCTTTAAGAAAAGGAGCATTTGAAACTATACTTATTTAATACTTATTGTCAAAAAAAAAATGCAGCATCACAATATTAACAAGAATTTATTTTTGCAATTTTTAATTCCCAAAGCCTAAATGATCTGGTCAAATGTCTCCTTTGACCTCCTTTCTGTGAAGATAACGAGGTGCATCCCCTAATTATGACAATATGTTAATTTTAGCTCTTGTCGTCTCCATTTTCGTTTTCGAAAATGTCCTAAACTGGACAAACATTTCAACACGATCCACCTTGAGCAGCTTGTTTTGGTTACTGTGAAATGCAAACTTTATGTAGACATGTTGTCTATGCAAAAACATGATTTCAGAAATGTAATGCTTTGTTTATAGCTTATCAAAAGGCTTAAAATGTACTATGAATTGAGTCTTGCATCTAGAGTGAAACATGCAGGCTTTGGAAAGAAGCTGTTTTGTAATTCTGTTGAAAAAAAAAAAAACACATACACCTCAACTAAACATTTCCATTTTGAATAAAATGTAAATGATCTGATTTGATCTACAGGGCAGACTTATATGAAAACAAGTTATTAACTTAACACCTGCAGAAAAAGTTTTTTTCTTCCTGTTTTATAGTTTTGATGTAAAATGTTCTTTATTCAAAATTAAAATTCCGCCTCACAAAAAGAATGTGCACAACCCGAGTGACATCACATACGGCATGTGGCAACCGAACCAAGTTTGTTCCCTCTTTTTTGTGTGTTTTAATCTAAATTTGCTGAGTTTACTGAATGGATGTAGCACAAAATGTGACTGTGTGCGAAAACACTGCATGGATCTAACCCTGAATTTGGAGAGAAGAACGAGAGCGGACTGGAATGTAACTCGACTGCTTCAGAATCAAAGACCAAAGTTCATCACAGTTACTCGTCTCCAAGCTGATTTTTCAACTAAATGCCTTTTGTGATGGACACCTAACGAAAACACAAAAAGTAGAAGTTCTTCACTTCAAATAGCTTTAAAAAGTTAGCATTTCAAGAAGTGGAAAGTTAAAGACAAACATCAAACTTTACTACCCAGCTGCGTTTTTATATCCAGTTTACGTCTGTTGCAGGGAGGAGAAAAAAACATTAAAAAAATCCCCCACAAGATGATATCTTTAAAGCTAACTAACTCAGTTTGCTAGTTTTGGAGGCGTCTGTCTTTTCTAAAATAATGCTTTGCACCTGGTATTCTATCAGATAAAAAATACATCCACATGCTGACCTGTCATTTCTCAGGTCATATTAATATCACGAAGGCTAAAAACAACTGGGAGCATCAGAAGCTGAGAGAGAAAAGGCCGCTGCTGGCAGAGGTAATGGCAGCGGTTTGGCCCAGAAACTCAGGAAGTGGTTCCATCTAACTGAGCTGTGCTTCCTGTGTGATAACTGACCCAAACACGCTGCGCCTCTATCTCACACGTACACACCAAAGGAGAGTTTAAAAAACAAAAAAAACATCCCTTCTCACGTTAGGAAAAAAAAAAAAAAAAAAAGAAAAGTACTTTTTAACCACAAATGACGATTAATTGGATTTAAAATGTAGGAGCAGTTTAAAAGAGACTGGAATTACATCCTTGGACGTGAATTGTTCACAGAGCGAGATCCAACACAAACAAAACCGAAATGTGGGTGTAAAGCTTGTAAAAGAAAAAAAAAAGAAGGTTGAAGGTAGGAGCAGGTGTGGTAGCAATGTTTACACCTTAAATTTGACACTGGTGAGGGGGAGGTAGGCTAAACGGCGCCGTGGCAACAGCGTTTATTCCCCCTTTTTTCACATTCTGTCACATTAAAACCACAAACCTCTGTGAATTTTACTGGGATTCTACGTGATAAAGCAACACAGTTTTCATTTTATGTGTCACCAGTAAAAAAAAGAAAGTCTGACGAAACGTGGCCTCTAATCGTTTTATTAGCCTCACTGAGGCACGTCTGAAGGGTAAAACTTTCACCCACTTGTCTTTGCCAAATAGCTCAAGGTCAGTCTTCTTTTTTATTATTTATTTTGGATATTCAAAATGAATATCAGGTCCAGCGTTAAACGCCGTTTAGAAATGAAAGCTTATTGATCTATGAGAGGGTCCACCTGGATTATTATTCCACTGCTGTGATGTCACTTGAAAATAATCGCCACACAACAGTATTATTGTTTTATCACAATAACTTCTGCGACAATTGCAGCAAAATTTATTGGGACAGGCCTAGTTCTACATTGTGGGTATAATTACAAAAGAATTCTCAAGATTAAAAAGAACCAGTAGACTTTTGTAGATTTGAAGAACGCTGTTTTGCAAACAAAATAATAGCCCGCTAGTGGAATAATATACAAAGACCAGAACTAAACAGATGGCTTTCTACAGAACTTCCATTAGAGAAAATTAACATCAACAAATTTACTTTTGTAATTTTGTTTCCCTATGAGATGTACTGAAAGAGAATGTAATTCCTTAACTTGACCCCGAGTCAAGAATTGCATTATACAGGTTGTGTAGGGGAAACTTGGTTTACTTTGTTTATTCCAGGCAAGTAATTATTAAGTTGTTACTGGTGTCATTTTTTATGCAGTGAAAAGAATTTAAAAAAACAATGGGTGAAAAAAAAAGAAGCTCTTGCACAATCTTCCCTCTGATCTCTCCACTACGGCAGGTTGTTTCAGTCGAGTTTTTGAAAAAGGAGGTATAAATGAGGTAAAGACACACCACACTTTTAAGATTTTATTTGTCAAAAAATCTAAAATGTTTTATGCACATGCATAACTTTCCTTCCATTTCACAGTTATACACTACTGGGGGTTGGTCTACCATTCCAACCTGATTAGACAGGAATAAGTTTGAAGGGACTGAACAAGAGATATTTTCAGAAGCACATGGAGAATAATTTCCCTCAGAGAACATTGGGTTCTGGTTGGTGGACTCAGGAATTTACCAGCGGCGCATGTATGCTGGGCAGAAGGCGGAAAAAGGGAGGGAAAAAGAAAACAAGAAACGAGAAGTGAAAGAAGGAGTAGCAGAGAGGAGCCGGGCCCCGTCGGTGTTGTTCTTAATATGTTCTCCTTCACGGCCATGTTGTGGGGAATGCGCGGCCCTGAGGCCACGAACGTTGTGCAAAGATGTGATCTTGCAAGTTCAAACCCAGCTGCCTCCCCTCGACCCAAAACACCCACCCACCCCATAGCTACCGACTCACACACACACTTACACACACACACACTTACACACACACACTGCAGTGCAAAAGCTTCCTTCCTGTTGCTGGTTTAGCCCAGTTTAGAAGCGTGATAAGAGCGAAAGAATTAAGATATGTAAAACAGAGAGACTTGAGCTCAGATACCGATGCTGTCTTCTTTTTCCACTCTAGGCAAAGTATTCTAATTTTTTTTTTTATATGATACTTGGATAAATATTTGAGAATGTCTTGAAGAAATGAGGCTTGATCCCTTTCTGCAGGTGTAGCTGTGCCTCTAACGGCTCCCTTCACTCACATTTTGTTTCCCGGTGCCTCTCTGTTGTTCTGTGGCAGGTTCAGTCAGACCACAGGACAGTTCACCGCCCCCCGCCCACCACCCCTCCACTTCCTCATCAAGAATCGAAGCAGAGCAACATGAGTTTCCTGTGACGCCACTCTGTCTCTGGTCAATTATTGTAGCTGTTCACATCACTCCTCCACAAGACGGGCTTCTGAGCGCATCTGCAGCTCAGCGGAGAGTTCCTCCGCAGGAAAGATCCAGCAACACCTTTCTGCTGGTTCGGATCCTCCTCGCCGGAGGGGCCTGTGATGTTGTTTCCATGACGTTGGAGTTGCTTCGGGACACGCAGCCATGCTTCAGCAGCCGGAGCTCATCTTTGACTTTGCCAGTGACCACTTCAGCTCATCGCAGGTGAGATCTAGTTTTGTTTTTTTTTTTTTAATAACTAAAGCTTGTTTTTGATTTAAAACCTTTAAAACCGTCCGGTTTCAGATGGGGATGTTTTCAGATTACCCTGCAGTGGTGGTGGAGGAGGTCCCCCATCAACACCTGCTGACATACACCGGTCTGATGGGTGAACAGTCACAGACAGAGGATCACCACGAGCTGCTTAAAGGTCAGCACACACACACACACACACACACACACACACACACACACACACACACACACACACACACACACACACACATGCTGTCTGCCACTCGGCCGGTTGCATCTCAGTCACAAAGTTGTCGAAAAATGTCATTTAAGTCAGTATTTTTTTTTTAAGATGTCACCGACACACTGACAGAGTTCAAGTGTTTATTGCTGTTAACTGTGACTTACTGTGCTGCAAATTCAGTTTCCTGAAATGTAATGTGGAACAATACATATATAGAGCTGAAACAGGTATTCTCAAGTGGCATAGTTTTAGCTTCACCTGGTTCAGATTTACTGAAAAAATGTCGTTTTATTGCATTTTAGGCAACAACATTTTTATTTTTTATTTCAAAAAAGAAGTTGTATTGTTTTTTATTCACATATTTTAATGCATTTTTAATGCCGTGTGAAAAATCCATAGAACATGCTTTTTTAAAAAATCTGATTAATTGTAAGAATAATCGCTGGATTAATAAATTAATAAAATAATTGTAATAATCTGGTGTTGAACCTTGCTGCAGAGGCTGCCAGTGACTGCTGGGTAACTACATTGAAAAAAGAAAAATTATTTATTACAAGTTATAAAATTAAGTTTATCCAAGTAAATATATTAAGTTTATTAAGTTCTCATGTTAAGCAAACGCGAATGAATGAAGTTTAACAAACTTAATTTGATTACATGTCACAAGTTAACTCTTTTTTTTTTAAATTGGAGCTCTATTCTCTTTTTGCAGTGTCTCAAGCGAGCACTCTTCCCCCTTATTTTTACTTTTTACCAATTTTTTTTATAATTGATCATATCTAATGTTAATTTTTTGTCTGTGTAGCTGAATTGTGGGTTTTGGTTTGCTGTATAAACCATAGCACTTAATTAAAAACTAAAAAAAACAGCGCCTTATCTGTGCGCATGCGCACTGGGATTCACAGCACATGGACCACCCTCCGCAGAAAAAAAAAGTTCAGGAAGTGAAACAAAACATTCCTAGCGTGCTCCTGTTAGTGAAGGAGTCCCAACAGGATGCTGAGGACGCGGTGAAAGCAGGCTGCAGCTCTCCTCGTGCTCTCGTCGGAATGAAACAGTAAGGCATGTCGCCGGGGTCGTGTTTTTCCGTGGGAGCAACAGCTGTTAAAATCTCGCAGAGGTTCTCGGCTGTATTAGCCCACGGTAACAGCTGGGTTAGAGAAGGACTCAGAGACAGCTGAGGAGAGTGCCCTTTAAAGTTCCTACAACATGGAGGTCAGAACCGTGAACCTAGTGGGTGGTTTATTTTGGTTTGTTTTTTACTGTGGGTTTAGTGGAGCTTTGTCCCTAGCAGAAGACAGGTAGCTGCTAGCTAGCAGATGGTCTGTTGAGCTGCTTCACAACCTCATCACCTCATGAATAAATGCGCGCAAAACAATAGACCCCGTTTTTTGCTGAGGGCTACATTCAACGTCGTGAACCATATATACCGTACATTATGTATCATAAACATGGTTGCGTGTGATGAGTAAAAAAGTAGCGAGTTGTAACAGAATGTTCCTTGTTGAGAGAACAGTATGAAGACAGTTTAACTCAGTCTGTTACTTATTAACAGATTGTTGAGGCGTACTGTAAATTAATCTCAAAACTTTTGCGCAAGTATTATTTGCTGGTTTAAGGAAAACGCCATACATACTTTGATAACATTACAATAGCGTGTGATATGGTGAGAAACAATATTAAAGATAAAAAGAATAAACCTGTAATGCCATAGTATTGAGTTTTTATTATTAGTAGTATTTTGTTTCCAAGGGAAATAACTTCTTTGCTATTTTTAGATCGTTTTTGGTCAATGTTTAGACACCTATAATAGTCCCTTTAGTATTAGCTGCTTGTTACTTTGTAATTTGTTAGTAATTTAAGGCCATTGCAACAATTTAATTGTAAAGTTCTTTTTAATGACGCACAGTAGGGCAGAACACTTTTTAGACAACATTTAGGTTTTACCTGTCCTGCATTTTTTCCGAATATCAAACATTTTAGTCTTATGTCAAACATGCTTTATTAATCCCAAAGGGAAATTAAATGTAATATTGCACAAGTTTCTTTAAATAGCTGTTGTAGATGCTGATGGCTTAGGGCAGGAAGGACCTCCTGTTGCAGTCAGTATTACACCAAGCCTGAAGAAGCCTCTGACTGAAGTAGGGCTGTGTAATAATATTGATATTTTCTTTCCTAGAAAAAAATCGATATTCTTCTGCAAGTATTGTAACATCCAACTGTCACCTTGCTCACTCACTACTTGCTTCACCATGAGAGTGATTAGGTCATCAGGCTTAGAGGGATTCCTTCAGATGTTAAGTGTCAAGGTTAAAAAGGTATCAAACTATTCGGAGCAGGGTACTTGGTGCACTTTATTTACTTTACAAATGCACATAAGCTACAGTTTGTACTGTTTCAATTAAAAGGAACATGTTTTCTCACCACTTTGATTCATTTTGTCCAGCTGTCAACTTTAAGTCTGTGTCCATGTCCAACCAGAGCCAGGTATTGTGTAGTTGTTGCTTTTAATCAGTTTTCAGTTAAATTAATTCAATCCAACTCTATAACAGTCACAAAATGTCACCAAAATCACTCTGTCCCTCTAAAATCTTTCAGAAAATCTCAAAAGTGTATTGAATTGTATCGTTTGCTGAATAGCGCAATATATATTGTATCGTGAGAAGAATATCGTGTATCGTATCGTATTGTGACATTATTGTATCGCTACAGCCCTAGACTGAAGACACTTTGTTGATGTCTCATCAAGACGATGCGTAAGGTTGTCCATAATTTTCTATGTCTTTAGGACATTTCTTGTTTTTTCCAAAAACAAAACTGCCAATTGTGTCGTCATGGTCAGATTTAAGAACCAGACGGAAAAAGTAAAAAAAAAAAAAGAAACGAAAGTAAAACACGCACTATTATTTAAGAAAGTTCAAAAGGCCTTGAGAAACATTGACCACAACCACTTTACAGGTTTCCAAGAAGAGCTGTTTGTAAGCAAAGTATGTAGGAATGAAGGTGGTTGTATGTAAAAAATTTTAAAAAATCACATTCTCTTGTATGTCAGGTAAGGTAGCATGATTCCAGTTGACTCTGGCTTCATGCAGCTGCAGTGTTTTCATTATAGGTGTGATATGAAATCAGACCAATTAAAACTATCTACATTTATATTGTCTGTCTAATCAGACGTTGGAAACGGTAAAGTTTTGGCAAAATTTGCTTTGAAAAAATTGACTCCCTAACTCATGTTGATGTAGGGTGGGGCAATATGGAGGAAAAAATCCTATCACCATAAAATCACTCTCAATCTTTATTTCAATTTTTATAATTATTTAATGTTTTCTGGTATCATTAACATATGAATTGCTACTTAGTTTTTTTTATCTGACTTTGAATAGCCAGAATATCTCCACATGACGAAACCGTTTGGACCCTTCTCAGCAATGATGTAATTCGCTGTCTCTTCTTCCTTAAGAACGATTATTTTTTTTCTCTGTTTTTATGTTTCCACTCATCTCCCATCTGTTACCTGAAGTAAAACGCTACATCTGCACAGTCATTAGTCTGTCTGGCTGCTAGTGAGCAGTCTGCATCAACAAACATGGTGTCAGCGCAACTTTAAAAAGTCTTACATTCATGCTTCTAAAATTAAGGACTTAAATTAGTTAAATTCATTTGAAAAATGCAAGTTGGCCTGAAATATGTCAATCAAAAGTCGTAAATTTTGTCGTTGCAGAACTGTTTAATTCCTTATATTCTACATAGTTTTATTTTTCTCTTGTGGGACGTTTCTGTCAGGCAGAAGTACGAGTCACCTGCAGACATCTTTATGGCGTTCTGTGATTCGAAGCGGTTGACTACCAGTAACCAGCTGCTAATATTACGCTTTATAGCTAGCTTTTTTTATTTTTTACATCTATTGTGGATGAGTACTAATTTATCGGAAACATATTGTTTCTTGTACATCTCTGTCATGACACAGGTCTTAAACTCCATTTAAATTTGAGTTGGTGAAACCTGAAGAAACCCTGATCCACTCAGTTGGTCCGGCATGGAGCGACTTTTTTTTATCATTGGCTATTCATAATTTCTGTATATTGTAGGTCTATATCAACCCTTTCTTGTACGTCTATTGAGCAAAACCTATTTTGCGATATTATACATCGCTCTCTTTTTACCGCTCAGCTCTGTGGCGTCTATGGAGATCTACTCTCAGCTTCGATGAACCTGTTTTACTTTAGTGAAGTTCTCTTCTGAGTTTGTGGGGGAGTCGGCATCACAGGAAGTGAAGGGTTTTTTTTGTGACCTCTCCGTCTGAATCCCATCCTCCCGTATCTCAGTGTGGTTTTTTTTTTTGCCTTCGCTCCTCTTTTGATCCTCAGTGGAGCCATGTGAGAGCGGCGAGGAGGAGACCATGGAGACGCTTGTTGCTGCTGACTCGCTCCTTGACATGGACTGCGTTGACACGCTCTCACTGGAGCAGCACTACTGTAAGCCCACACACACTTTCTGATACACAAGTGGTTTGTGCTCGGAGACGTTATTTTTAGATACGATGTTCTCTTTCATTAAATCTGTTTATGTCCCCCCCTAACCCACCCCACCCACAGCCCAGGCTTTCCTCCCGTCACTGAGCGATGTCATCACCGCTCCCGTTACCCAGGTAACCGTGTCCGCCGAGGGCGTTGTGGGAGCCGTTGACCAGTCGCAGTGGCACTCGTTGCACAAAGAGAGACCTGCGGCGCAGCTGCAGTCTAGAAAGAGGAGTGAGTTATCTTTCTGAGCGGAGGCGGAGGGGTGAGGTCACCTGGGAACGTGGGGATTAAAAAGATTTGATTTGTTTTTGTGTGAGCAGGTAAGAAACCTCGACATCGGAGGGCAGAGTCTCCTACACCGGATATCAAAGTAAAGAAGGACAAATATAACAAAGGTATTTGAAAACATCAGTAGTTTTCATATGTCACCTGGTGCTAGATCTGGACTTCAAAATAAAACCATTTAAAGATAAATTTATGATTCAAAGGGGCATTATTATGTGTTTTCCAGGTACATTGTGCTGTAAAATGGAACTATCAAGTAACTATGCTACCCTCAGTTGTTATAAAAGTGCTACATTGATCAAATATGACGTAAAAGAAATTTTACTTCTCGATTTAACGCCTTGAAATTGAGCATCTTACTCTTTAAAAACTCCTGCTCTTTATGAAACAGGAAGTTGTCACAACACTCTGGATGGAGCAAAGAAAGAGCCACAAAAGACTCTAAGCATGTAGTTTACCCAGAGCTGTGAGGGTCTAGTTTAGATCAGAGTGCATTAAGTGGCTCAGTCAAAGTCTAGACCAGTGGTGTCAAAATGTTTTGCCACGAAACCCAAAGTCGTTGAGTTGGAAATAGTTGGGGCCACAAAAATTGTAGATATTTTTTTAGGACATTTTAAAAATATCCTCAAAAACAATTACATTTATTAAAATTAACCAAATAGTGAGGTTTTTGTAGAAAACTGATCTGTAAATCATTATAGATTTAAAACATAAAAAAGGTCTTGTGAACCTAAGATGCCAGCAGTTTTGACATTATTTGGGTCAGTTTTCTTATTTGGGAAGTAATATTTCCTTTTGAGAAAAACTAAATCAATGTTTGTGGTTCTGGTTGCTCCAAAATTGAGAAAAAGTCAATAATTAGAAATCTGTATTTTGCACCATCATATGATTTTTTTAATTAAAGGAGATGTTGCTTATCTGTAAAAGGTGTTGCCCTAAAAGAAAAAAAAAGTGTCCATCTGGACCAACCACCATGATTGCAGGTCAGCCTTAAGTGGCCCCCGAGCCGCAAACTCATCTGCAGCGAGACTTTCGAAGTGCTGTTTTTCTTCCAGTCTGACTGAAATTTTCACTGCAAAGAGCTTTTTGAATTCAGATTTTCTCATTTCAAAACATAACATGTTCTGGATCATCAAAGGTCTGGGCTTGGTGATTAAATGCACAAACCACTGGAGGTACGCACATTTCTTCTGTTTCTTTTTGATATTTCAGTACAAACACAATTAGTGATGCAACACAGGCTGCGGGAAATAAAACAAACAACAAAAAAGAATAAACGACTCACCGTCTTTGCAAAAGCAATAAACTCATGTTTTTGATTCGAAGCGCATACCTTTGGCCTCACATCATTCACTTCCAACAATGAAACAACCAGCAGTTGCGTGGCCACAAATCATGTACTTAAGTGGCAAAAGAGCCGAAGAGTATTGAAGTGTGTCTGGATTATGACTAGAGAATAAACAGCGGGAGGATATTCTGTTTACTCTGCAGAGAAGATGATTCATTTTACTGCTTTGCTCTTTCTGCAGTAGCAGTAACATAAGTTGCTATCAGCCGGTTAATTAGGCAGGCCGTCTGACATGTTACCATGCCAACTGTCGTTTCAAAACGCTCTCGCCTTATTAGGAGCGATGGTTGGTGCTCATTCAGTTTCCACATCATGACTCTGCTTTTTGCGACCTAAAATGTTTCCAAACAATCAGAATGAGTCATTTTTATAAGTGATAGAAATATGGAGGAGCCTCGGGTGTAATTTGAATATGCAGTACTTATCAAAGGTTGCATAAAGGAGAGCTGATGCATCAGCTTTCTTAAATGTGATTCTTTGTTAAAGAATTATTTACAAAAAAAAATTGCAAACAAGCAGCCATTTTTTATTGTTTAAAGAACTTTTGGTTGTTGCTGAACAGTTCAAACATGCAAATAGAGATTTGTCTTCTTCAGACCCTCCATCTAAACAATCTCAAAAGCCTGCAACAAAATAAAAAGGTTCTAGAAAGAGTTTTACAGTGCAGCTCTATATTTAACCCCAATCCCTTTTATGTTGGTTCTGATCCCCATGTAGACCAGGTGGCTCTTATGAAACATGACAGATCACGACTCCTTATCAAACCAACGTAACTCTGAGTCACATCCTACCTGGTCGATACTTTTTTTTTTACTTGAGTCATTTAACCACATTTTCTTACACAAGTCTGATGTCAAAGCAGGTCCGAAATGGCAGCTATGCAGTGGGACATACCGGAGAACTACCCATTTTGTAGTTCCCCTTTTCATATGCCAGTTGTTGTTGAGAGAAAATGAGTTCCTGTAGATTAGCAGATAATTAGCTACTTTTATTTTAAAGCTGAAGTATGAAACTTTTATAAACAATATGTTTCACACGTATTTGTTTAAACTGTCATTATGTCGTGAGAGGATGACGTAAGACAGACATAATCTGTGAGAAAAAAAATCAAACTCCTCTGCCTCCACCCTGTGGTCCTACTGCAATCTGCTCAGTTAAAAACAACCAATTAGAGTCAGGAGGAGGGTCCTAGTGGTGTCAGTCATGCTTATGTCATTGTTGTTTAATGTGCTAATAGTGGTGAAGCAACTTACCATTTCCCACAGACTTATGTTTTACAGAATATGTAAAAAAAAACAAAAAAAAAACATCCTTTATAAAAGTTACATAATGAATGAGGGCAGCTTTTTAATCTGTCAGATTGTTTCCATTTGAGCCAAATACGTGTTTCCTTACTACTTCTACTAAGTCTTCACCAAAGTTATTTTCCTCGGGTTATTTTTCTTTGTCTCTTCATTTATTGTTCTGTTTTGTGTGTGTATGTGTGTTTTTTTCCTCCTTTAGGAGGGAACACCCTCTACCTGTGGCAGTTTCTGATGGAGCTGCTGCAGGACAGACAAGTCTGTCCTCGCTACATCAAATGGACTGATCCGCAGGCGGGCATCTTCAAGCTGGTCAACTCCAAAGCCGTGGCCAGGCTGTGGGGCAAACACAAGAACAAACCAGACATGAACTATGAGACCATGGGAAGAGCACTCAGGTACGGCGTCTTTAGGAGGGTTTCGGTGGAGGTTTGGACTTCGGTCCTGTTTTAATGGTGCAGCTTAACCTAAAAAATTTAAGCAACAGCGCATCGCAAAGTCGTGCGTACTTGTGAAGTGGAAAAATACCACTTTTTAATTCTTTTAAAAAAAAATTTGCTCCATCTTTGAGACCCCTCTCACGCCCTCTTGTGCCCCCTCACCCCCACCCCACTTTGAAAAACAGTGGTCCAAAAAATAAAATCCCACTAAAACAAAGTTTAGCTTTGTGACCAAATTTGGAGCAAGAACGTTCTGGGTTAAAATCCCGACCTTGGGGTCGTTCCGCATGGAGTTTGCATGTTCTCCCTGAGTATGACTGGGTTTTCTCTGGGTACTCCAGCTTCCTCCCACAGTCTAAAAATAGGCCTCTCTAAATTGCCAATACGTATGAGACTGTTTGTCCTGTGTGTCTCAAGATGGCTGGACAAAATATGAAAAAGTTAAATAAAAATGCTGAATTTTTACCTCCAAAACTGTATATATTTTGAAAATTAATCTTCCAAGGCAATGACATCTGTGGGGAAAAAAAATAAAGATTTTTTTTGACATCAGTCTGCTCAATATTTTGGGGGCGATTCTTGAAGCTTAGATTGCTTTTTCTTCCTCCATTTACATCATTGAAATGACATAATGGTGATAAATCTTAAACAAGTTTTCAATTGAACAAAACATAATTGACTAACAAACCAAACAAAACATATTAACAATGGAAAAGGCAGATGCAGCTAAATTAGTCAAATCTACATTAAAAGTTGTACATTTGCCGTTGTTGTTGTTGGGACTCAATCTGATCACGTTACCAGCCGCTCTTTGACATGGATTCTGGATGTGTATTGCATGTATTAACCAGTACAGAGGAAAAACTACAAATGGGTACAGCTCTAAAAAACAAAACATCTCCATTCTCTTAAAATCAGCTTTAAGACCCAACTTCCTCTTCAAGCTTAAACTGAGACCTGATTGGCTGTATATTCCCCTGTGTTTGTGAAGGTACTACTACCAGCGGGGCATCCTGAACAAGGTGGAGGGCCAGCGCCTCGTTTACCAGTTCACCTCTCTTCCCGTGAACATGGTGTACATCACAGATGGAGATTGCGGCAAAGAAGAAGAGGACGACGATATTGACAAAAGCGGAAACGACGAGGGGCTGAGCGACGGTACCATCTCCAGCGACCAGTCTGCGGAGTACGAAGAAGCGGACGAGGCGGAGGAAGAAGAGGACGAGGAGGACTTCCAGCCGCCGCTGAAGAAAACCTCGTTGGTCTCTCCACGAGCCGCAGTGGCGCAGCGGCCCAGACCGACCGCCAAGCAGCCGGCTCAGCGCGACACTGTCCTGCGGCCCACCGGCGCCAGCCTGATCCAGGAGCAGCACCTGCCCATCGTGTCGGCCGAGATGCTGAGGACGCTGCAGAACCTGCAGAAGGTCCGATCGCTGCAGCCGGCCGGGCAAGCGTCTGTCTTCAAGACGGCCCAGCTGCTGGGGAGCCTGTGCGAGAGGCAGGCTGCGTCTGAGACGGCGACGGACGCCGGCAAAGGGGCGCAACACAAGTCGCACGCAGAACGCCGAAACGCCCCGTATTTGGTGTCTCCCACGACCTCCGACCAATAAACACATCCAGCCTCTGCTTCGTACCAAACACGTTCACTCCACTGACTCAGGAACTCTTCCACAGCTGTACTTTGCTGCATCGACGTCTGAACGCCAGGTAAAGCCGTCAATCATTTAAGTGAGGCACCAATTAGACGACTCGCTGCGTCTTTATTCAGACTACAATCACGGCAAACCAAAACCAACTCAATCATCCCTTAGAAGACGTTACACCCTGTTGTATTTTCTATCAACAAGCTACTCAAGAAACCAAAGACAGACATGCACTGGAACCCACAGCCTCTCTGCACCTTCTGCAGATCCTTTTTGCTTGCACTTCCACTTCAGGCTTTCCTGGAGTCATTTATCATGCCATCACTTCTTCGTCAACCTTTTTATTTTTAATTTAATGTACAATCACACGCTGAATCATTCCTTGGCCTTCAAAGCGTCTTGTTTGCACTATGATCTTCACTCTGCTGTACGTTTTCTTCTCTAAGTGCCTAAAAGTCTCGATCCTGGCCCTGCTTTCTCTCTGTCTTTTGCTGATAATCATGAAAATTGTGAGGGAAAAACATTCCATATTATTATTATTATTATTATTAAGAGTACTGTTGCTTTTTTAAAGATATGTTTGTATTGTGATATGTTAAAATAAGGGATGGCTTTTTGCTGCTGTTAAATGTTTGGCCTTTCTTTTCTTGACAATCACAAGTGAAGTGCTTCTTATAAATTTCCATTGTAACTGTAAGGTCTTTCTGTTTGGACACTGTGCATATATAAGCCTCGGATGTTATATACTGTAAGTTTGAATGTGCTCCTGCTCTGTTGCCATCACCCCCCCTCCCAAACCCCCCCTCAGGTTCACTTATTTTTCTACTCTACAGAGACCGTGTACTCCATGTAAGGAGCGTAATGGCCGACTGTTAATAATGAAGTAATTAGTCAAGCGTTTCCTCCTGCCCCGGCCTTAATGGAGCCTCGCGTAGCCAGCTCGCAACGTTCACCTCACTCCGCAGGAGCGAGGCTGCCGTTTCGTCAGGCTAAACTTAGGAGATGCTTACTCAGTGACTGTGCCTTTTGCCTGTAGGGAGCCGCTATGCAAAACTGCTTCTCACTTTATTAAGCCATTTGTCTCAGATTCCCCCTCACCTGCGCTACCCGGGTGTCTCCTGGTGCTGTTTGTTCAGCGTAGGGCGAGCTTTAGCCAGAGGATGAGGGAGGATTTCTGTTGCCTTATTTCTTTTACGCATTTTCCTTTTTGTCCAGAGATGGTAAATGGAATAAAGGAATATAGGTGTGAAATTTGTCCTTGTCTTATTTTTTTCTTTTCATGTTGTTCAATGAAACTAAATGTGAAAATCTGCGGTTTGTTTTAGAGGTTTATATTCACTCATCTTTGACTTGAAAGCAAGAGTTCAGGATTGCCAAATGATTATTCTGTTGGAACAACTAGTTGGTTCCCAAGCTCTAACCAAACCGGTACTGGTGGATAAAACAAAAATGTTTCATTTTTAGAAACGGTATTTATTTTTACGTTTTTGTTAAAAACTGTCACTAGTTTGAGATAGATGTGTAGAAAAAATTAACCTCCTCCTTGTGCTACTATTGCCCTCTTCAGAAATTCACCACTCCAATCAGAAACAAACGGAACCAGTAGGAGGAGCTTAGTGCTGTCAATAAAGCTCATGTACATGGTGCTAAATGTGTAAAGTATTTGAAACTAGGATTTATGAGCCATAACATTCTCTCTTTCAGCATAAACCTTCTATAAATGCTTGCTTCTATAAAATTGCCCTGACACATCCCAGACTTTCTGAGAAAGAACATGGAAGTTGTAGCATTGTTTTTTTTTTTCAGTCTTATGAGGTATTTTATTCTCTTTATTCCCAACACTTAGATTTTAATCCTGGAACTGAATTTCAGGTTCTCTTTTTTTAACATCTGAACTTCTTTTTAATTCAGATTTCAACTTTTTTTTTTTTTTTTACCTCCAAGTGACCCTAATTTTTTTTTTTTTTTTTTTGTAGAAGTGCTCCAACCCTAAACTACAGAAGATGATTAGGGCCACTGAGAAAAAAATATATATATTTTTTTCTTTAAATCTTTTTTTTCCTCAGAATTTTGACTTTTTATTTCACAAGATTAATATCCGAGAAAAAAAGTCAGATTATCATCTTTTTTTCCAGTGGTCCTAATCCTCTTCCGTACCAATCCTATTAATAGCATATGGATTCTAAATAAAAGTGAGATTCAGACCAGGAAACCAACTATGCTGCCATACCTGGTATAACATTGTGAAGTGGTCTATCATACAGAAATTATTCCAAAAGCACATTAATGGCTGCAAAAAGTATATTATTTCTCTGCCACAAGCTGTCTCCTCTCCAACCTCTACTGTATCGAACACACACACCTGCTTGAGTGTGACACCTGGCTGGGTGAAAACACTGAGGAAAAGAAGCAGGTCCTGATCACATACATTGGTCTTCAAGTCTGGAGCATCCCAGCTCTCCTGGCATCTTAAGGGTCGACAATCAGGACTCTAGAAAACATCTTACCAAACTCCAAGTCTCTCAGACTTCAAGACTGATCCTGCTTGTCATGAAGGTTCCAGATAAACTAGTCTTGACCCATCTCAGTTCATGAGTGAAAATTTCTCCTGACCCTCTTCAGTTAGCCCACCAGCTGCATGCAGGGGTGGATGATGCTGTCATCTACTTACCGAGTTTCACCTGGGAAGTGGCGGAGGCACAGAGAGACAGGATCACGGTGTGTGACAAGCTCCTCGGGACGGGTGACGGTGCTGCCACTGACTGCTGGGTTGCTGATTACCTGTCAGACAGGGCTCAGTGTGTTTGGCTGAGGAACACCGTGTCTGATGTAACGAGTGCCACAGGGAACTGCTCTCTTCCTGTTTCTGTTCTGTCTTTACACCTCTGTACAGACTCGGTTGTACTTTAAGTACAACCGAGTCTGAGTCAGACCACCTGCAAATGTCCTCCGGAGACTCTGCAGACAGTGGGGTGTACTGATGGACATGAGTCATTGTAGAGATAGATGGGTGGGACACAATCTGCAGTAGTCTTCCTCTCCTTACTGTGGACAAGACTTGGAAGATGGCAGTCCGTTTGGCAGAGTAAAACATCTTCTAACTTCATCACTTCCTCGACTAGAGAGGTCATGGATGTTGGATTGGAGGACCAGCGCTCATCTTATGTTATTCACAATGACTTTACTCCCTGAAATCACAAGTTTTTGTGATTTGTTGATGCTACAGACTGATAGCATCAGTCTGTAGCATCAGCATTCATCTCCAGTGTAGTGGTCTGTATGGGAGTGAGAGCAGCTGTGCCCTGTTTGCTAGCAGATGCTACAAACTCAAGCAGGAAGTCTTTGGACTGAGCCTGGAGACATTTGAGTGAATCGGGGACAAAATGGCGTGGCAGGAAATTGCTTAAAAAAACAGCTAACGAAGAGTAATTCTCCAAAGAATTAGTACAGACAAAGGTTTCCCTGCCCATAGACATTAGCATACACATTTTTGAAAAAATAAAAAATAAATTATGTAGGTTACAATGTACTTTCAAACTAGGGTTAATAAAGTATTGTTGAATTGAATTAAATTACCTTTCATGACATTACTCTTAATAATTTATAGTGATTGAAAAATTTCCCACTTCTGTTATTTTAAAACCTCAACTCAAATTGTGCTATATTATTCAGATTGAAAACCTTCTACTTGGTTGGTGTTTTAACCTTTAATTTACACCTCTTATCTCTTTCTTAGTAATAAATTACTTACTCGGGTACAACAACAGATTAAAACACCACAGCGAGATGTTTTTTTTCTTCTTCTGTAAATTCATGTTTTGTTGTCCAGACCAATGGGAGGAGCAGCGTCAGCGTCAGAGCTCAACGTAACCGGATGTTGTCGAGCCTTCTGTTGCGTTCACTGACAGTCGCCGCTAACACGTTTTCTAGTACTCTCCACGTCTAGAACTTTCCTGTCAGAAACACAGTACAGGTCTGCGGGCGAAACCCATGGCAGCCGAACGGTAAATTAAACCCGCTTATTTATTTCTCTTTGACTCGGTTTAATGCAACATTTCCCATTCATTTAACCAAGTCCGGGCGTGTGATGTTTCCTTTAGCAGCTTCTCCGATAGCTTCATTGACGAAGATCCACAGAAAGCTCTGGAGGTAAACATTAGCATTTGTTTCCATCTATGGTTTAATTCTGCTGGTGAAGGTTGTTGGTTTAAAGTTAAAGTGATATGACTTGCTAGTCTGTACAGCTATCCGAGACACTGCATGATAATGCACATTATGTTAGCTTTGGTTTAACTTTGCTAAGTTAGCTAATGTTTCCTGCTAGCACTACTTTGGAAAGCAGTAGAGAGCTGACAGAGATTTAAGAATAATTGTTGCATTTTATTTCGCCTCCAGTTTGCGTAATAACTTTGTATTCATTATTTGCAGCTAAATACTTAAAGTAAGCATGCTAGTTAGCTGTACAGTCGTTTAGTATTGAGTTTAACTGAAAGTGAAAGCCAGGAGACGTGTTTCTGGTTGTTTCTGTAGCTACAGCATTTACTGACGCTTTCAGAGCTTAAAGCGATATTAATCTCCTAACGAAAGGCATGTTGGCAACATTTTCAAAACAAACAATTACTTATTACCACGGTGATATTTCATATGATGTCAAAATCATTCGTGGACGCAGATATGTCGTTAGCTACAACCAAACATTTGAGCAATTTATGTCCCTCAATTCAGAGTAAAACCTGTAAAATGTTGTGACCCAATCACAAAAATGTTTAATTTTATTTTTTCAGACCTTTCTATGAATTGTTTAATATGTTTTTTTTGTTGTTTTTTAAAGATATTTGCCTTTAAATGGTTTTTGCCTTTTCCAACCAGTTAAAGGCAATTATCTAGAAAAGTATTGTGGCTTTCATTTAGCCAAATCACGAGTTTTCTTACAGTAAAATGTGTTTTCACAATAACCATCAGCAACTGGGAAATGAAAAAGCTGTATTGCGTACAATATTTGTTGATGTAAACGTTATAGTTAAGATCTCAAAAATTCTTCATCTCTTCAGGTAAGTTGAACGGTTTTGTTTGACCAAAGCGAAGAACAAGTAGCTTTACAATCTAAACTAAAATGACTGTCACGAATTTAGTCAGGAAATTTTCTAAGGCTTTGCTTTTAAAAGAGTTTATAAGTTAACTCAGCAGGAGTTGAGGATTTTTCTTGCCCTTTTTTGCGTTTATAGTTTTTATTTCTGTACTCCGTCTCAAATGGAAACCACGTTAAAATAAATTGTCTAATGGCTGCGTTGCTCCTTTCAGGCTCTTAATGAGGCTCTGCAAGGAGATTGTGACAATGCTGAGTGGTTCTGCCAGCGTGCCTATGCCCACATACTTCTGAAAAACTACAGCAGTAAGTCAAGTTCACCTTCACACGGGTGGAAACGAAATTACTCCACAGTCATAGTTAGCCACAAAATATGGTAAGCTACATTCTCGCATATATACACTGCTCAGAAAAATAAAGGGAACACTCAAATAACACATCCTAGATCTGAATGAATGAAATATTCTCATTGAATACTTTGTTCTGTACAAAGTTGAATGTGCTGACAACACACAAAAATCATCAATGGAAATCAAATTTATTAACCAATGGAGGCCTGGATTTGGAGCCACACACAAAATTAAAGTGAAATGTTCCCTTTATTTTTTGAGCAGTATATTTACAAAATAAAGTCACACACCATTTAGTATATTGAATATCATTAGCTTTTGCTTGTTTTAGTGATTTTATTATAAAGTGTAAAATTTACAATTTCATTGAACAGTTTTTAAGTCAGCCAAATTTTTTTTTCTTTAATTTTACTGCTATGAGACCTTAAAAAGCACAAAACTTTGATTCTGTTGCACAAATTTCTGTAAATATATCGAATGAGCTCTTTATACCAATTTCTGATGAAATTTAAAAAGTCAGGTTAGTGTTGTAGCACACTGAGAAACTTAATATTCAGCAATGTAGCGTCTGATATCATTGACAAAATATTTTTAGTTTGATTTCTAGCATAGTATCTCTGATTAGCCGTTAGCTATCTACCGCTAGTCCTGGACTTCTCTACCAACTCAGATGTAGGTCCCCAAATTCTGCCATGTAATTGGCTAAAAAAGTGACTGGTTACTGTTGAATAACTGCTTGACCTCAATGATTAACCTTTTTTTTTTTTTTTTTTTTTTTCCCCTTTTAGGTGCCATTGATGATGCAAAGAAAGCCCAGCAGCTAAAACCCAGCTTACCTTTAGCCTTCATGCGAACAGGGTGCGTCAAATAAAACAACTGATGTTTGTGTAATTCACTTTAAAGATAGAAATGAAACCAATCTCTTGCTCAGCTGTCAAAGAAACGACAATGCTTAATTCCTTTAAGTCTCTGGAAGCATTGAGGGTGAGCAATGATGATTTAAGCCTTTTTAAAAAAACCCAAAAAAAACCCCAAAAAAACCCAGCTCTTTAGTAATAGGTTCTCAAATTTAGTTTGTCTTAATCCATGCCACTGAGTCTTCAGGTACATCTCAAAAAGTAGAATAATGATAAAGTTCAACATTTTTATCACTCATTTCAGGAAGCAAAACTCATAAAACATATTAATTGCACATAAGGTGAAGTATTTCAGGCCTGTGTTTCTTGTCATTTTGTCATTTTGGTGATTATGGCTAACCGATAACAAAAACTCCAAATTCAGTGTATGAGAAAATTGGAACATCATGAAAAAGTTAAATACTGGGACTTCCTGGTGTCAGTGTAATCAACTAATTAAGTTTCTTTAGCCTATAAATGGTGTCTGAGTACATAGAAATGAGTTTTCAGTAGCCTGACTTTTCATAATTTACATATTATTTATATTTTGTCCGACGCAAAATTCAGAGATTTTATGATCTATAAAACACGATCAGCAAAATTTCAGAAATAAAGGCTTAAAATTTCAATCCATATTAGATTTTCACTTTCTAAAATGAAGGACAACAAATACAAAACATTAAGCTATTTAAACTTAAAGTTTGAGCCAATCAAACTTGTCATGTAGCTAAGAAGCTTCTTTTGTTAAAGAAGACGTCCACGCAGATTTTACAGGAGACGGCACGCTCTCAGTTATTATTGAGAATTTATTTTATTTTATTTTTTCCTGTTTTCATCCAGAATTGGAGAGTACCACCTGAAAAACTACGAGTCGGCACATTCGGCTTTCACTCAGGGTCAGCAGCTGGACGGTGAGTTCAGTCCACTTCTGCTTTCTGTTTATGCAGACTCCACTTAAAGCCACCCGCTGTCTTTCATTGCCTCTGCGAATATTTATGGTTGTTTTGGATGTATAAATATTTGTTGCTGTGTCAGGGCACAGAAATCCTACTGGCTTGCTCTTTCTGAGTGTTTTGTATACATGCTGCTGGATTCTCCAAACACGTGAGAATGTGAATCTGTTGTTGCGGAGATTTGGTAATTTACTGCTGCTTATGGGTAGATGTGGAAAATCTCAAAAGTGCCGGTACCCAGTTTGTCTTTCGAACTGTGTCCTTGAGTCCAGACTGTTGTGGCTGATTTCATCACAATTTTTAATGCAGATTAATGCATTTTTATTTAAATGTGTTGAAACTGAAGGGTAATATTATTACAGGTTGAACTTGCTGCACTAAGAATGAAGACTGCGACATAAATACCACGATAAAAATCATTATTACTTTCATAAGAAGTGAGGCTATTAAATAAGTTGATTTGACAACTGCCTATAAATAATTTGTGAGAGAAACTACAGTCTGTACCCTGAACACACCATCACTCAGAATACACACTGAGGATACTGTAAGCTTTTTTTAAAAATTATTATTAACTTGATCAGTGTTTATGCTTGAGGCTCTTATTGTGAAGGTCTGTGAAAGGTTGTCTCATTTCATCTGACTTGAACAATTGAGATGTTTTGCCGACTCCTCCTTTATTAATCAAAGCAAATGTCCCCAAGCTTTTTTATATTAAATTTAACAAAATGGCCTCAGTGCTCTGTTGGTTTATCCATTTATAATCTGAAAATAGTTTGAGTTGGTTTGATTAATTTAATGAATAGCAGGAAAAAAAATCAGATATGACCCAGAAGCTGAGCTAATTTTTCTTTTAACTCTATAGCTAACTTTGAAAACATTTAGCGCACTTAGCTTCCCCCTTTATGAATTTTTCCAGATCTATTCTAAAGTGCTAATTTACTTGGTTGTTTTGTCCACTTCCAGTTGAAAAAAGCTTGACATCTGTGTTGAAGTTTTGGTTTTAAAATTCTCCAAGTAGTTAGACGTTTATGTTCATGCTCTTATTTTTATGCGGTGTGGCAAACGACGTTTATTTTGAACCCACAATGCATTGCAAAAATCTACCAATGTTCTGCGTGCATTCTGACCCGAAGCCCTGCAGCGGTCAATAAAGCTAAAATGGTAACAGAGTTAGCAACAAACCTGAAACCATGAGGGGAAGTGATGTGTTAAAGAATCACTTCCTGAAGCACAACTGTACAGGAGACCAGTAGCACATTTACCCTGTTACCCACCATGTGGCAGTGACAATATATTACCTCAGGGTAATGGATTGTGTATTACCTTGTGATAATATATATAGTCAAAGTAATACATGTTGTCATTGCCACATGGTGGGTATCAACATGGTTAACAAATTAGCATTACCTTCTACTAAATGCTGTGTTGGTACAGCATTTAGCATTAGCTTCCACTAAATAGTATGTTGGTATAGTGCTTTAGCACTAGCTTCCACTAAATACCACGCTGGTATAGCGCTTTAGCATTAGTGGATCTAATGTTTATGGTTAGTGCTTTAAGGTAAGGCTAACTTTTTAGTTAGCAGTATCCACCAACACTACATGTATGGTAGTGTTGGTGGAATATAGGAATGAAAGATAAATAATTATTGGTATCGGCATTGGCTAAGATGAGCATGTTTAGATAATTATCTTCCATAACAGCAATATTAATATTGGCTCAAATGTTCATACTGATGCATCCCCAGATGAAACGCATTCGCTTTCAAAGACTATGAGAGAGACTGCTCAGTCTGGTTTTCTGTTCTTCACCAGAAACCTCAGCAGCCTGATTTCCTCAGTTTTGTCCAGATTTGGCTTATATAATTGATAAGCTTAGTGTAACTTACTAAAGGTTTGCACAGTTGAAGATGATCCGTTTCATATTTCATAACGGCTTAGTGCAGCAATAGCTCTGATACCATTAATTCTGACAATGTTCTAACTCTCTGTTTGTATTTGGATTTGATAACTAAAAGGTTACGAGGAAGAATGAAATGTAGTCTTAGTTTTAAACCTTTTTTTTATTATTCAACTGCATTGTTTTATATTCCAAATTTAATTGAAACAGATATTGTAAAAGTTGTCCAAAATACAGTTTTTTTTAAAAAATTATTTTAATGAAAAAGATTAGAGTTGAGGCTTATGATTAAAAAGAAAACTAAGTAGATCACACAGAAAAAAAATAGATTTCTAAAGTTAGATCCTAACTTTGACATAAAATCATTCCGTTTGATTTCTCAGTGTTTACATATTACTAGTTCATAAAGACTAAATTTAAATCTGATGAGTTGCACATTGAAGTTTACATATGAGAGTCACTTTAATGAGCTGCCCACACATCGTTGCTTAGTCAAGCTTTCTCTTACAGTGTCTTTATTTAACTCATAAATGCAGTTAACGTGAACTCTTTCTTCTTCGTGTGTTTAGACGCTTCACATTTACTTTACTCCTGTTTGATTTCAGTCATGTTCTTCTGCTTCCCCTGAATGTTTCCCTGTGAACGTCGGACCACACTGAGACCAGCGTTCAGTGGGTTCGCCATGTGAAAATAACAGATGTTCATTGGATGAATCTTCTTGCTTGTTAAAAGCTGAATTATTGTTATGTTGCTTTAGGAGTTTGTATCCGAGACAAGAACTGTTGTCTCTTTCAAAATGAAAATGGAGAAGAAAAAAAAAACAGCTTTCAGAATTTATAAAACTTGCTAATGAGACAGATGGAGCGCGAGACAGTCAGGGTCTTACCAGGGTGCAGACAGCAGGAGACCCAGCAGCGTTGGGAAGGAAGGAAGCACAACCAAAGTTGCAACGAGCTGTAGAATCTCTAATATCACAAAAAAGAGACAAACACATTGATTCTGACTTTCTTCAAAAGATAAGTAAAGAGAGAAAAGTGACTATATTAAGTACCTGTACTCCATAACACACCTCTGAGCACTAAGGGTGCATTCACACCAGCCTTGTTTAGTCCACTTTACCAGAAAATAAAGCTTGTTGTTCTTGGTGCAGCGTCGCCACTAGTTAGAGGGTTTTACTAACTAAGGATTTGATTCTGTTGACACAGTCAGTGTGAGAGAATTGTACCCAGCTGAAAATGTAACAAATGTTACAAATTGTGGTCCCCGACTGAGGATACTGGAGGTGCTTTAGACTGGAAAACACCCACATCTCTAACACTGACAGAGGGGAAACTTAATGACTGAGCCTGCGTTATATGGGATGATAAAAGGTGGACCAAGGTGGTCAATAGTCTCTGGATGTTGGGATAATATAAGTCACATTACTACCAAAAATACTCGTGCTGCTGTCGGACACTTGCCTTTTCTTTTGTGTCCTGTTGCAAATTTTAGGTTCACCTTAGAATTAGAAAAGCATAGAAGTCAGCAATTTATGGAGCGGTCAGATCTAGATTTTGTGATTTATGAAGATGTAAAATGGAACTTTTAAGTTTCTCTCAAAGTATAGCTCAGATCTTTGCATTTTTAGCCATCAATCTTATCTACCTCAGCAAAGGTGTAAAACTCAGCCTCTGTCCTCTTCTGCTGATATTTGACTGACAGACCGGCCCACCAGGTCATGTCTGCACATTTGCAGTTAACAATAGTCACCCCACTGTTACCAACTCAGGGACTTTCTTGTCATATTTAGCAAAATTGAAGACAAAAAAAATAAATCAGTATCGGCCAAAATCAGAATTGCAGATTGTCGATTTTTCTTAAGAATTGGTATTCAGCGATTGGGCAGAAAACTGCAATCGATGCCCCTACTAAGAAATGTATAAGGAGGGAAAACATTTCAAACTATGCTTTCTTTGTTTTGTTTGCAGATTCTGACAAATCATTTGAAGTCTGGATAAAACGATGCGAGGAGATGATGGGGAGTAAGTAGCTCTCACTTATCAGTAAAATTTACATTGTGCTTACATCTGACATTTTATTAGTGTCCACTTTAACTGCACTTGGCAGCGATGAAATGTAAAATGCCCCGCCACATCGGGGGTTTGTAAGCAGGATTCAGCCAAGGTTTACTCCCTGTAAATTAGGCCGCGTGTTGTGTTCGCCGCTGCCGTCGAACACGGAACTAAACGGTGCAGTCGGGGAGCGGATCAGCTTATCTGATCAAACAAACAAGCGCGCACATATGCAGGGGATCCGCTCCGTGTGCTCCCCCCATGTTGGAGGCAGCGCCACTCTGTCCAATGAAAGATGCATGCCTCGTCGGGGCTGCCGTCGATGTTGCAGCCCTCCGGATTATCTCCAGTAAACAGGAGCACGGCTTCACACCCGCGTGCGCATGTACACTCCCCCCCCGCACCTCCCAAGAGCGCCGTGATTTATCAGAGTTCACGTTACTGATGTTCGAAAGCCCCCGGTGAGACACAAGCCCTTTATACAAACCCGCGCACACAGAGAGCGAGAAAGGCAAGCAGAGCCGAAGTTACTCACGCACACACCGTAAGCAGGTGTTTCTCCAAGCGACGGCGTGTTTACCACAAGCTAGCACATATGGCACGTGGTTATTCTGTCACATGTGGCACAGAGAGTGTCAAGAGTTCACACAAGTTCTGCCTCCCATCTAAAAGCCCCCCCACAGGCCCCGCTTTGCCTCCCATTTCAAGCTCGACCTCATTAAGGCGACGTTACCGCACCGCCTATCATCTCATCCCGCTCTCTCCACCCGCACGCGCCCGCTACGCGGTGAAGCCGGTGAATAATGCATGACGGCCCGCTGTGTAAACGGCACGCGCGACCTCGCTTTGGCTCACGGGACTTTTAATGGGCGTAGATGGACCAGTAAACAAAACTGGTGGAGAGGATGGGTGAGGGTGGAGGCGCCTCTGTTTGCCGCCACTCACCCACGGTGTCGGAGCCGAGTACTTAAATATGTTTTTAGAGGCTGTGTCGTATTAAAACACTTAAAGGGGATTTAGTTGTTTATATTGTTGTTTTTTTTCTCTCCTTTCCACAGCTCAGACACAAAACGGCAGCGATGCCACGGTGAGTTTCTCTGTGGAGCCACTTGGGGGCAGTGTTGCTCTCAGCATCAGATGGGTTGTTTGGGCTTTGAAAAAGGAGTAAAAGAAAGAAGCTTGTTGTTCTTTTTTGTGTGTTGTTATTGTTTCATGATTGTGTTTTTGTCGTTTCTTCCTCTCTAATTATCCTCCCGACTCGGGGCCAGACATCAGCTGCTCCACCTGTGAAGTAAGTGTGCTGTCACTATACCTTACCTCGGCCTCTTTTGATGCGTTTTTGCTGTTTATCTCCCCATTGTGCAAACCCTCTGCTCTCCATTACATACTTGTCGTGTCACAACGACGTAGGCATGTGGAACATCTTGTATTATGGATGGTGTTTAATATCAAAATGGCAAAGACAGAATGATGAGAATCAAATTAATCCCTTGCAGTGATGGGTGATTGTGTTGGCACTGTTGCTTGCTACCCTCTTTTATTGCAGAAGCTGAGCTGAAAGTTTGAGAAAAATCCAACGTCTGAGTAAATGTTTCATGAAATAACAGCTTGTAGCAAAACCACTGGTGGCAGAATTATTGGCACCCCTGCTGGTGGTACGATGCACAACCCTCTTGTGTCCGCAGGACAGATCTTTGACCAGTTTTCCTTTTCACAGCAGATTTTTATTTTATTTTATTTATTTATTTATTACTAAATTCTTATCAATTCAGTCGTTTTAGTCAAAGTTTTTAACGACTAATTTCTACTAGTTCTGAGATCTTAATATAATTTAATGCAAATTTAGTCGACTACTATTTGATATCTCTGATGAATTAATCTCTTGGGTTCTCTGTTACATTTCCGGGGGGGGGATTTTTTCTCTTTTTAGCTCAATGTAAACATTTTCTTATTATGGAGCTGAATTAAAGTTTTAATTTGCAACATGCAGACATGGACTAACTTTTATTTGAAATGGCTTTCTTTGGATTTAGTTCAGAAACTAGAAATCCTGAACTCATGTGCTTTTTAGGCACAGATCACATCTATCTTTGTTTCACGAGTTCCCACTGAAGAACAGACTGAATTTCATCACCTTCCGATGTTCTGCTCTCTTTTTTCTTTAAGGAAATATGAGTCGTTTTGGTCATTCCCCATAAATCTTTACTTGCCGTCTGTCTGGTTTTCATCAGGGCAGCTGACACAAAATGTTCATCAAGAAGTGAGCTGCTTGTTTGCAGCTCACTTAACAGGTTTTCCTTAGGATTTACAGCGATGTCGATGAACAATTGTTGTTTATCGACATCAAGTGATTTTGCGTCACTTTAAGTCATTACCGTCTTGATTTGACACGTCAGCCATTTTTCAGCATCCTGGTGGTCAGAGTCCACCAGGTATTTATTTGAAATCTCTTGGGATTTCAGAGACGTCATGATGATTCAGCTAACCCCGCCTAACTTAGTGGAGGCTAAAGGTTGCTTCTCCAAGTCTTCATTGTTTGTTCCACTTGGAACATGTGTTGAAAAATTTGCCTGCCAAACATCCAGTTGGTATTTAGATGGTGTGTGATGGTTGCTATGGCGACTTGGTAACCTCCAACGTTGCCACTTCTTTGCTGTTGTTTTCCAACAGTGAGCTTTGGAGTCTCTGTTTAATCTAATTTACCATCCTGCTCACTGTGTCTGGTGTTGAGATAAATATTAGTCCTCCTACAGGCTCTGCTGCAAAGACACAAAATCTCACCAAGTATTTTTCATCTAGTTTCCACTGCAAATATTTTAGTACACTTGAAATGAGACAAAACTAACAAGCAACTTTTCAGCAAGATACAGAAGCTTGATTTAATTCAACAATTCCTTGAAATTGATGGGAAAGGTACGAGCTGCACTTAAGAAGGCATCAATACACTTTTTTTTGTCTTCTGATATCTGTGGTTTAGTATAGGCAGATAACAAATTTAGAGAAACGGTGGTGGATTGACTTAAAACGTTTCTTTAAAAAAAAAAAAAAAAAAAACGTAGACAAATAAATGTACCAAATTATAAATTAATCTGATAACTTTGCACCAGCAAACGTAAGTACACCAAAAGCTTCACAATCTTGGTCAAACGTGTAAAACAACACAACTTTAATTGGTTCAGTCGGTGTAAATAATAAAGAAACTGAAGTTGATAAAAACAATACGTTGGCTACTTTGGTCAAGCACGCAAAAAATAAACTGCAACAAACCTTCTGCCTTTATGGATGGGTCACATTGTAACCAATACCTAATCTAGATTCTTCAACACTGGGAGCAATAATATCGGATCGGGGAACCTCTAGTTCAACTGACAGATCATTTCACTTTTAACATGGGAAAATGTCTTGTGTAAGTGAAATAATCTTCTAGTGGATTCAGCACTTCTTATCAATACCAAGGAAATATTGACTTAAAACGAGCTCCAATATTTTGCTGAAAAGTTACTTGTAAGTTAGTTTTCCCTTATTTCGAGTGCACTTAAGCTTTTGTGTTTTTGCAGTTCAGTAGCAGTCAGAGGGTTAAATTTGGGCTTCTTAGTCACATTTAAACCCATGGAAACCAGAAGATTGGATTATACACCGAAGGTTTAAAGTAAAATATGAACAATGCTTTTCTTGCATTTATTCTGCCACTTGTGGTTTCGTTGAACTCCATAATTCCTTAAAGTATGTCCACTGAATCGATGCACTCAAATGAAAGATTGGATTTTTCGACATTTATCAGCCTAAGATGAAGCTTCTGCCATAAACACTGAATTTATTTCAGGTTTTTATTTTATTTTATTTTATTTATGTGATACAGATTTGTACCGGTACTAGTCTTGGTGTCGTCCATCTCTTCCAGGCACGACTGGTACCAAACAGACTCACAAGTCATCGTCACGGTGATGGCCAAGAACGTTCCCAAGGACGGCGTGCGCGTCAGCTTCACGGAAAGAGAGGTACGGAAGCTCACCGGCGCGGAGGCCGACACAGTCTGCCTTTCTCTCTGCGTGCGCGGAACAAAGACAGGTTATCTTCTGGAGTGTTTCCTCAGGGGGGCCCATTAGATGGGTCTCACATACACACACACACAGATGCAGACACCCACGTACACATGCACTCCTCCCCACAGACCCAAACATGCCTCCAGTGGTGCCTTGTTAACATTGCCCCCAAAGTACAGATCTAAGAACAATTTACCCTCCCTAGCTTCTCCAGCCCTCCTAATTGTCTATAGATGGGAGGCATAACTGATCTCGGATCAGCTGCGGAGCCCTTCAGGGACAAGCGCTCCTTTCTTTGACTTTTTCTCTTTTCGTTTCAGTCTTTCCAGCCGTCTCTCCGAGGGGTAACTGCAGGGCACCCCAGGGAGCGGCTTTGTCTTTCCTAATAGAATAACAAACCCAGTGTACCCCGTTTCAAAAGAGAGAGTTCACTTCCCCCCACCCCCGAATAACAGTCACTCGTTAAGCTCCCTTTGTGGCGCCGAGTGAAGATAAGTTCATATATTTTTTACTAGGTCAGTATATACAAAAGAAATTAAAGATGAAAGGAGGTGGTTCCACTTATTTTCCCCTCGCGACCGAGCGCGCGGCGGCTGTGTACCTACAGACGGCACGGAAATTCAGCTAGAAATGAATATTAAAGCTGTGATTTCTATTTTTTTTTACTGGAATTACCCAGAAGCAACTTTTATCTCACTTTCTAAGCTCTTATTCCCATTGAAGTTCTTATGTTCATTGGTTCCAGATAAGAAGTAGGGACTTTTAGGAAAACATTAGTTGTGGACCTGAGACTTGGGCACATATTGACGTAACGTGATATTAATGCAGAGTCTGTAACAAAGCAGCTCGCTTTTCTAAGCGTTTAGCAACGAAGTTGTGTCCCTTTGAACAGGCAACGCAGCCACAGTGTTGGTGAATGACAGGCCGGCCCTCCATCGCCCCCTCCGCCCACTCGCTGGTCATCAGAGTGTAGCTGAAGGGGACAGGACGAGGTCTCCAGACGATCACAGCAGCCACATCACATGAAAATTCTCACAGCCTCGCTGACGCCTTCGCTCCCGCCGTCTTTGTTGTTTTACACGTTCTCTGAGAGCTGCAGTCAAATCAAATCACAATGTTTGTCCAACAGTTTCATCACGGGGGAATATTTATTTGTTTAATTTAGGGCTGCATCGATTAATCGTGATTAATTGAATTAATTGTGATTAATCGTGACGAGTCGACTATTGAAATAATTGTCAATTGATTTAGTAATCGATTAATCGACACCTGGAGTCTTCAGAATCAAAAAAGGCAATTTGCTGAAAACCCGCCCAACATATTCGGAGCACTAATTAAGCCAAAACTGTACAAGAAAATTTGGCAGCGTTAGCTTCACCTAGTTCAAATTCAGTAAAGGAATGTTACGTCAACAAGATATTTACGTTTTTATTTATTTTCTTGTTAATTTGCATCTTTCAATGTGTTTTTAATAATATGTAAAACTGCTGAAGGAGTTAAATGGAAAAATCTGTAGTTTTTTTTTTTATTTTTTTAATCCAGTTAATCAATTAATCGTCGAATTAATCCATTACTAAAACAGTGGTTAGTTGCAGCCTTGGTTTCATTTAATAGTAGCTCTTGTTGCAGCATCTCCTCACTCACACTTGTAGAGTTTACTAGTCGGTTGCTGATGATATAATGTCTAAAATCAGTTTTTCTTTTCTGCAGCTTTCTGCACAGATACAGGTGGCGTCGGGCGAGGATTGTGACCTCCACTTCCACCTCCTGCACCCGATAGTACCGCAGCAGAGCACCTTCAAGATCCTCTCCACCAAGGTAGCGCTTCCAGGGTACCTTGGTACCAGGGCACCTGCCACGAGACACTCTCATACAAAAATCACGGTTTCATAACGCAGTCTGCTCGCATGGAAGTAATTGTGATCTAATTCATTTTTGTTTGTTGGAGTTGTAATCCTTTACTGTACTTATTACCTGTTGTGCCAAACTGTCGCTTGCCAACCCAAAGACACATGGAGGTTTTGTAGTGTGCCAGAGAACAAAGAGGAAAATAACAGCCCACTTTTGTTATTTATTTAATTTTTTTCTGGGTCAGAGTGACCACAGCCAGGCGACATTCATACACGACATGATGAAAAGGCTTCTGACTGAGCAAAGTGCAAATCTGACGCGTTGCTGGATCAGAACGGTGGCGTCGCTTTGGCAGTATTTAGAAAAGCAAATAAAAGTTCCAAAAAAAAACCCCAACAACAAATGAGGTTCGCACCGATTCACACAAAAGTGAGGAATTCCTCCAATTAATCGGATCTTTCATTTCTTTTTCCTGTGGCCTTTCATTTTGTTTTATTTTTCTGTGAGGTGCTTTAATTCCTTTGTCGGGTAAAACAACGTTAAAGCGGGAAAAGAGCATGCTGATTTGAGTTTAAGCTGCTTACTGGGACCAGGGCTGATAATTACTGGGGCTGCTGCGCTGAGATCAGCTTCTTAATCTCTTCAAAAAATTAAAGCAGAATAAAGTAGGCTTTCCCTACCTTTAATTCCTTAATGCTGCTGAAGCTTTCTGAAGCTAGAGTGGAAACGGGGAAATCCACTCTCACTATATACAGTGCTACTCCTGTGCAGACACCAGCGAAGGTGCAAATCCATCCTCCCTCACACCCTTACACACACAAACACACACACTAGTATAATTTACCCGCTGAAAGTTCCTCTGCTCTCTTTAAGGTGATTACTGACCTAATGAGGAGGATGGCTACTGTTTTTTTCTTTAACTGTGCGCTAATTAGTGTGTGTTACAGATGTGGGCTAATGAATGTGCTGATTCAGGATTTATACCACTGTCAGGTTTTAGCCCCACAGATCAAGAAGCAGATTTTATCCAGCTTTTTTTCTTTAATCATCAAGGCTGTGAATGTTGGATCCCCTCCACCCCCTCCTCTCCTCTACCATGGCATTGATCTGCCCAACCCAGCAACATGGAGCTCTACTCTCTACTACAGAATCTTCCCCTCCCACATACAGATTTGCTTCTTTGGGTGTTTTCATACATGGTAATCCGGTAGACTTAGTTTCATTCGAGACCAGAATTTGCTAATTTTTCAGATGGTTCGGTTCTCTTTCACACTGTCAAACAAGCCAAACCTTTTGAAAAACCTGCTCACCTCCTCACCTGTGGTGGCGCTGCACCAAAATCCACTGAAGGAATCGACACCAAAACCTCTGAAGAAGACACTGACCGAAACTTTAACGGTTGTGGGATTTCTCATTTGTGGATAGTAGTGGACTACAGGCTATTTCTCCTGCTAGCGCTGGGCTCTCGCGTTTGTTTTGTTTCCGTTGGTTGCCCTGTTTTGTCTGCTGTAATCGAAGTTTGTTTGCCTATTAAGTCCTGTTTGTTTGGGGAGGTGTTGATGTGTAACTGAACTTTGGTGTGGACAAAAAAAGTGAACAAACCTAAGTGTCTCTGGTGCAGTTTGAATGCAGTATGAATGGAAGCGAACCGGAGACCGCTCCAAAAGTGTGAAGCGGACTATAATGTAACCAAACAAACCCTTGAGCCTATTGCTAGCAGCGAAAAAACGGTCATAGTCTTTTTGCCAAAGACAATAAAGAAGTCCTACAACCACTAAAATCTGACGCTACACCATTTTTATGTTTACATTTCGCGAAGACGGAAGTTGCGGTCGTGTTCTGAAGGTTTTCGTGTTGTTTCTTTCAGTGGTTCTTGGTGCAGCGCCACCACAGGTGAGGAGGTGAGCAGGTTTTCAAAGGGGTTTGGATCGTTTGACAGAGTGCAGCGTGAAAGAGAACTGCATCAGCTGAAAATTTATCAAATGTTGCAACTTTGACCCCCAAACAAACATAGTGTACTGGACTATTAGGAGGGAAAACACCCTAAAAATGGCCTCAGTGGGAGAGTTAAAAGGAGAAAACTACTTCTGACTTAAGACAAAACAAAGACTTGTCTCACATTTACCCCCAAAAATACTTTGAAGACGCTTCCAGACTTTTAGGAAAACATTATTTGGAGTCATTAAACTAAAGTGAAACATTTGGTAAGATGTGTCTCATTCCATTAGATTGAAGAAATAACCTTAAGCAAGCAGAGTTAGCAACCTTCCAATACGATTGAATTAGAGCAGTTCTGCACAGGAGAGTGGACCACAGTTTCTCTGGAAAGACTTTAAAGATCCTTTGCCAGTTTTTGTAAACGCTCAATATCAGCTGCTGCTGCCAATAGCAGCGCAGCTGATATTGACTTTGGGAGGTAATTGGTTCTTAACAAACTCCTCATTTGTAAGCTAAATTTTTACAAAAGCTCTTTAAACTGTTAATGACGTGAAAGATCTGATTAAAAAAAGAAAGAGCTAAAAGCAGGATCCTGAAAGGAGCCAAATGTGTGTGTGTGTGTGTGTGTGGGTGTGTGTGTGTGTGTGTATGTATATATATATACTTTAAAATGGTGGTGCTTTAAAATATATATATTTTAAAGCACCACCGTGAAACTACTGGAAAACTTCAGCTAAAACTTCACCAGAATATTCTACTCATTTTGACACAATTATCAAACTTAAATCCCACACCAAGTCATACGGAGGAGAGGAAAAAGCAAATTTCTCGTGAAAGCATAATGTTACGGACTATATTAAGACAGGCGACCTTTATGAGAAATGAAAAGGGGATTTGTCTGAGATACACAAACCACCTACATAAAGGAAAGTGAGTGCATCAGAACCTCCTTTTGATTATGATGAGAAAACGGGTAAATCAAGTCGTGTTTTTTTTTTAAAATTTTTATATAATTGTCAAAGCAGTGACGAAGCTTTGTGTGACTTATCGACTTTAGCGTCGTTCTCCATCCGAGCAGCATGAGCATCAGCTTTAGAGGCGTTTTGTTTTGCAGATCACAAGCCTTTGAAGCCTTTTTTGCTTCACAGTGAATTTGCAGCAACTCATCACTGACGCAATAAGACAGAAAACCCCTGTCCTAATTTGTCCATAAAATGGACTCGGAGACGTCAGAGATGTGTTCAAGTCCATATATATTAGTTTTTTTACTGTTGTTATTCGTCAAGTCAGTTTCTCACAGAAACTGTGGTGGTGGAGGGGAGAGAAAATGGGAGAACTAGGAGCGAGCCTTAAAGATGCGGGGCGGCTTGCACTAATGCGACGCTTTGTGTGGTTAAACACGCCAGGTCTGCCTCTAACTCGTCTCGTGCTCGATTGGAGCGGCGCTGCCCAGCAGACGGGAAATGGGTGACTAAGACTCTGTGAACGCCCGCGGGCCACGCCGCTGACCTGTAAACATCAAATCACTTCCCAGCGAACAGATTCCTGCCCCCCGGCGTAACGCCGCCAGGCAGTCACACGCCGGACGGCACGACGCGACTGCAGACGTCAGGGGGGAAATCAATCGCTGCTTGTTTAGCGCTTTCTGAAACTTCTCCTCGTTAGAGAGAGAACCTCACTTGATGTGGTCACGTGTTCCTCGAAGCCCGCAAGCCCAGCCGAGGATTGAGAATTACACTTGGATGCACCGTGCCGAGGGAAAATCTTTTAGCTGATTTCTATGCAGTTTGCTTCAAAGATATCAGATTTTTCGTTGCAGCAATCTTGATCTTTACTTCTCCGAGGCTTCAAAAGTTTTTTTTTTTTTTTTCTTCCTTTATTTTCCGTTCCACACACTTTCCCTCCAGTCCTATTACCACAACCATCACAATGCGTAACACAGTAGTTCAGAGGATGACTCTACAAATAACAAAAAAAAAAATCAAGGAGAGTTGAAAGGTATCTGAAAGTCGTGGTTTAAGAAATAGGAAAACTTTTTGCTGAGTCAGTCGAAACAAATATACGTTGTTTTTTTTTAATTATTTTTTCTCTTCTTGCCTCAGATTCTATTTTCTCATCTCATGTTTGAAGAGGGTAAAACTCCCGAGTATCTAAAGCTGAGGATACATCATTTCACGTTTCAACGGTGTTCAAAAAGTTCATGGTTTCATCAGATTTTTGTGTGACGACTAAAAATTAAATTTAGTTTATTTATGTAGCACCAATTCACAACAACAACAACAAAAATCATCACTTTACTTACGTCACACATACATTCCAGTTGATCCCAGTTATCAATCAGCGCATTCAGCTCAGTTGATTGGTCAAATTTAATGAACTCATCGACTTGCAACATTCATGTAGCGACATTCGCTTGAGAGGACAGAACGGATACACAGAAAGAAACGGATGAACCGCGATTATCAGTCATTTTTCAAGTTTGTGGAAAGTGAAACGGTTAAAAGGAGAAGAGGCAGAACGATTAGTTGTTCCCTCATCCAGGAAGTCAAACAGGGGCACCTTCTATGGAGAGGCAAAAACATGACGTTAGCAGTCAAAGTGACAGCAAGTGATGCACGTTGGAGAGTAGTAGGAGAACATGATGCAGAAGATGTTAAGGGAATCACACACTCGTAAAAATGTCACACCACTGACGACTGATTCCTCTCCGGACGATACGGCAGAACCGTATGAAATGTCAAACCGGTTGAAGCCGACTGAATTCAACCAACTCTTGCACAAATTCTCGTGAGGACGGTTTACACACCAGTTGGTGGCGTGAGAGCGCCAAATTATTTGTTTTACTTCTGCCAGCAAAAAACAAAAAAAGTCTTAAGGAGAAGAACAGAGGGAAAAAGAAAACAAACATGGCCGATAAATGGGCTCTGTTTTCCACGTGTTTGGTTTGGTTTGCTCGGCTGCGACGGAGGTCTGGTCAGGGCTGTACCGCTCTCACTCTAACTGCACCATTTTTGTGCCAACTTGTCTGTCAAAAAATATATATTTAGTGTAGAGCAGACCGCTGGATGGATGATGGTTTAAAGCGTTCTGTGAGGAGCAGAGTCAGAAAGAAGAAAGGAGATTCTGCTTTCTTTCTCACAGAATTATTAAGAAGAATTGTCCATAATTTGTGTTGTGCTTCCTCAGCTCTTGATGCACCACAAGAGATGTAAAAGAAAGCATGCCCTCACAGAGGAATTATTACTGAAAATCTGTTTTTTTACCCTACAAGTCAAAACCCAGGGATGATGCAAGTCCTACAGCTTGGTTCTGTTGCAATCAGTCCATTGATCTGACTCTGGATTCAGGTCAGAGCACATTTCCATCTTTGTCAGTAGAATTTTATATCTGTTATGAGAAATTAGAGTAAATTAAGTCATCTGCTAGATGTAGGAATCACACTGTCACTTCTTGAGCTGATATGATTATTAAGTCAGTTATGTACAATTGTTACTTCTTTTTTTTTTGTTTACTTTAAAGAAAATGCATAATCTGATCAAGTCAATAATGAGCAAAACAACCAATCATTTAGGGTTTTGGCTGCTCAGTCAGCTCAGTCCTCTCATACATCAATGGCTGCTGTCTAGACAGCAATATTAATATTTTTATATATATTTTCTTTATTTCTTCCAATTTGTCTTTGGTGGAAAAAATCCCTTCCTGAATCCTGGTTGTACTTTTCTTCAATTCTATGTTTATAGCAGAAAGTTATTTCTATTTCTGTGTCATACTTTATTATTTTCAAAACCAGTGCATTGTGTGTTTTTTTTTTTTATTATTTTGTTCTTTTTTTTACCGGTGTCAAAATCTTGTTCTTGGTTCAGAAATGCACAAAATACCAAAAAGCAGGAACGCAGATAAAAACTCCAACTCTTTACCACCCTGGTGTGCCGGCATTCATCGCCATGGCTACCCTATACTTCCTATGAAGATATATTGTTTCATATTGACAGCTTGTAAAATCTCACTTATAGATGTTTGATCGGGTTATACACTTTGATGTTGGAAATTATGCACATGGGTGAAGTGAACGCTACACCGCTGTGTCTGCGGTGCAGTTCTAGTCCTAACATACAGGCTGAAAGCATTTCTGATAGTTCAGTCTGACAGCAACCCCACCGGAGGAACGAAAGGGCGAGGCGGGGCCCTACGAACTCGAAAGCACACGCTGTATGTGCGGACGTAGCAAATAATAATAATATATATAAAAAAAGTAGAAGCTGTAAAGAAATTCGAAGCAGAGCGTTGCATAACCCGACGTCTCTATACCATGTGCTCTCTATCGGCTGTGGCTGACCTGCACAGGAGCTGGCCCTTCTCAAAAAAAAACAAACAAAAAAAAACACTTCCTTTTCACTCATTTCCTCACTTTTCCATGGCAACAGCAGACACTGCATACCAGAGGTGCACGTGGGTTGCAGCTTAAACAAGGGCTCAGTCTTAGAGAGGCTGCAGCTGAGGATGGACTTAGACTCCTTCTATTTAGTTTGCTCCCTCGCCCGTCTTTCTATATTTTGTCAATTCCCTGCACGCCCACGGTCATGGCAGCACAGCTCCGGTCACTCCTTATGTTTCTGGCTTATTTCAACACCTACAGACTCTGCGTCGAAGCCGGTTTTATTTTTTTTTATTTCTTCCCTCCCTGGACTGTTTGTTCACAGGTCCAGTGGGCTCCTCAGGCGCCCCCCCTCACACTCACCCAAACACATAGAATACCACTTGCAGGTAATTGCAGCATTCAAACTCCTCAAACTTCCCCCTCACCTCGTACAGGTGGAGCGCCGGCGACCCCGACTAACCGCGGAGCTTTCTTCATGCGTGTCTCATTTAACATTTTTGGTGCCCCGTGCGAAGCAGCTGGGGGGTGGGGGAGGGGATAAAAACACTGAAATGAACAACGGCATCAGCAAGTCGAGTTTCCCTAGATTGGCATGCATCCCTAATGAGCCCTTTAAAAAAATAAATAAAAGAAGAAGAAGAAAAAAAATAGAAAGCATCGCCCTCGGAGCTGTTGAGTCTCAACCAGTGTCTGACTGTAACAGGCTGCCCTGCACTGTGTTCACGCTTCATCTCCTTGCTGTCTTTAAAGACAACTTAGCAGGGGGAAGCTAAGCTGGGCTTCAGAGTACACACACACACACACACACACACACATTCATGAATGAATGCAGAAGCAGAGCTGTAATCTTTCAACACACTTGTGCTATTTAAACTATTTTTTTTCCTTCTTTCTTTCTGTGTGTGTGTGTGTGTGTGTCTCTCGGTGTTGTCTATGGCACATTATCGTCAGTGCGACCTCCTCCCGTCCTCCCATCACAACAAACATCCCAACCGCAGGGGTCACCGCGACAACGGGGAGCCAATTACACACCAGTGTGTTTGATCAGAACAGACGGCTGATGCGCTCACACACGCACACACACACACACACGGATATAAAAACGCACGTTCACTCGTTCTACTCCGAAATCATCTCTTTCCTGCAAATAACTAAAGTGCCGTCTCCCTGCTTTAATTTGCACGCCTGTCAGTGTCTAAGAATGTTGATGGTTTTTTTTTCAGGGAGATTGTTTGAAATCTTCCAACATCTGGGGGGAAAATGAGGTTAAAGATGTTGGATGAAGAGTTATGTTAGAAACTCGGTGGGGAAGATGCTTATAAACACATGTGACAAATGACACGGGTCCCTTCTGTAAATAGCCTGTGTGTGTGTGTGTGTGTGTGTGTGTGTGTGTGTGTGTGTGTGTGTGTGTGTGTGTGTGTGTGTGTGTGTGTGTTGCATAGTCCAGCCCCTGGGGTCCTGTGGGTGGTGGCCCCCCGATTGTGGCTGTGCTGTCGCATCCCTTTAAGGACTGTCACCTCGCCTGTCACACACACACACACACACACACACGTGTGCACGCTGCTCGGCCTGCCACGTCCCTTGAAAGGCAGGAAACTCGGATGTGGCAGGAGATTAATGTTGTATGGCCCAGGAGCACGCATGGCGGCGCACACGCCTCCACGCAGCCGGAGCCGCGGCTTGACTCCTGCCAAACTTAAAGCATTTTAAATATTTAGGGAAGAGAAACGGCACCAGCTAGTTTATTCTTTGTTTTTTTTAGACGACAAAAGACGACCAAAAAAAAAAAAAAAATCTCTTTATGTTGTTGCTAGTGCAAGAATTTCGAGCACTGCTTGAAATGTCTATCACGCCACGTCGGTATGTGAGGAATGAAATCCGGATTCGTAAAGTTCTTAAAACAAAGTAAGATGAGACGGGAACCAAAGTGCCTTCTCAGGCGGATGCTGCGTCTGTCGAAAGCTTTAATCAATGTTTGATTTCCTTTGTGAAGCTGCTTCAAAACCCCAAGATTAGCTTGAGTTAGCTTCTCAAACACATATTGCTTTCAACAGAGATGGCTCCTGTCAGATTACTCTTTGGATTGATTACAAGTTGTTGCTTAATTGGTTTTGATTCTTTTTCTTTTCATTGTAGAAACAGCAATGTTGAATTCAAACAGTTAAAAAATAAATCACAGTACTTATTTTTAATGGGAAATTAATCAAAGTTCAGTTTGTGCAGTCAGTGACCAATCACGGCAGCTCGGCTGAATTTCTACCAATCTCCTTAGCCGCATTCTGATGCACCTTCCTGACTCGCATAGTTTCTTGAAAGCTAAACTTTTAAGATAAAAGCATAGACATTACAGGGTTCCCCAGAGTGTATTATAAACCTGGCAGACCACCAGGCTGTACCTACACCCCCACCAGGCTAAGCATCGTTTGGTTGTTTATTACATACACCACTAACAGTGATGGCAAAGACGGGTTACAGAGTCTCTTTGATAATTTTTTTAACTCACCCATAACCACTGCCTGTCTTTACTGGTCTGCATGGTAACGACTTCAGCAAATAAAATCAACAAGTCAAAGAAATATATATTTATTTTAATGGTATATTTTTATCTTTGCCTTTTTTAGGGCTTTGTAGTTTGTGTTTACGTATTAACAATGTCTTCCATATCGCTCTGTAGATTTGAACACAGTTCATGTTAAGTTGAATTACCAACTTTGACGACTCCTCAGGACATGATTGTGTTTTATTTAAGGTGAGTATTTCAAGAAGGCTCTTGAAATGGTTATTTGCACTACAAGAGTTAATATTAGGAAGGTTATTTGCAACGTTTTGAAAAAGGTGTTGCAAACATAAGTAGTTTTAGGCCACAACAATAAAAAAAAATAAAAAAAGCATAGCAACAACCCGGAACTGATCTACTGCGACAAGCAGCTCTGAAACGCAACCAACGAATGAGACGGCAACCTCGGCTATTCAAATTTTAATCTGAATATATATGAAAGTTGAAGCTCAATGTTTAATTTTTTAGTTCTAAATTGGTCTCTCTAGAACTAGCAACCCTTGCTCCTCAGTAAAAGGTTGATAATGAAATAACGCCTCATTAAAAACCAGATTTAGCTCTGTAGCCTAAACGCTACATGAATGCATATTTAATACCTAAACTTACAGGCCTCCACTGCCCTGCCCTCAAGTTTTTTTTTTGTGTTTTTTTTTCCCCACATCAGCAATTAAAGTTGTGGATCTGTCATTTATTGGTTAAAAAAAAAAAAGCAGCCGATGTTGATTTGGAGATTTTGACGCTGCTGTGTCGCTAGCTGGGCCCACTGCTAAAAATACTTATTGCTGAGCTCAAAGGTTTCCAACCAAGTCGTTCCAAAGCTCAGTGTGTTTGCCAGAGTTATGAACAATATTTCGATGCATTAGAGTTGTGTGGGATGACAGCAGTCATTTTATGTACCAGTCAAGCCCTCCAGTGTTACCAGGGAAACCAGGATATATATGACTTGTGAAGAAGTTGAGGCATTAATTGAGAAACTTGAAGCTAAAAATGTTACTCTGAACGATTTTCCACGTCTATATCACTGTTTTTGTTTTTAAGCTGAATATGAGGTTCTATTTGCATTAAACCTGTTAGATCAAATATCCCATTTAACAATTTCACAAACCAAATTCCCTGTAAAGTGATGACTTGAGCGGATCCGGGGGTCCGTCGCTGTGGATGTTCCGTTTTTAGCCCCTGCGTGGAGCAGAAAGTGATGACGCGTACCAAAGCAGTCTTTCGGCGTACAGCCACCTCGCGCACGCTAGCTCATCACCTCTAACAGCGATCGCACCGCCCGGTTCCCCTCGATCTGCTCGCCCCCAGCCCCCCAGCAACCGTCTGCCTCCACCCTCATAAATGAATCATCATGTCGCCCAGCAGAGCAGAAATGTTCCTTAATTGCATCGACATCACTGGATCTGTCTTTCGTGTGTCAAAACGCACACGGCATTAATAGGAGGGGAGAGGGGTCTCTCTCTCTCTCTCTCTCTCTCTCTCTTCCCCCCCCCCCCCCTGCCATGTCAGTGCGACTCAGTGTCCGTGTCCTTTTCTTTGCTGCATTGTTTTCCTCCTCTACTATGTTCTCCGTGTGTAACGATTCAGATCAAATGCTGCTGTGTGGAATTAGGATCCGCCGCCTCTCCCCCTCCTCTCTCTTCCTCTCTCTCTCCCCCATGCCCCGTCTCTCACACCGGCCCTCTGGCTGACAGGCGTCTCGTTAGCGCGGTGTGTCTGTCAGTGAGGTTGGAGATTGAGCTGTGCCCCCGCATACCCCCGATGTCTCTCTCCAACTGTCTCTCTCTCTCTCTCTTTCTTTTTTCTTTCTTTCTTTCTTTCTTTCTTTCTTTCCTTTCACTCATTCACAGGCTAAGTCGTTCCGCGGCTCCCCCGAAACAAGCGGCTCTTTCAGGCCTCAGTAATGATCCGATGTGTTGTGCTTATTTTCATCCACTTTTGGTCAAACGTTGTTGTGTGTTTCTCTCTCTCTCTCTCTCTCTCTTTGTTTTCTGTTAGGTGGAAATCAAGATGAAGAAGATGGACGCCATCAGATGGGAGAAGCTGGAGGGAGAAGGACAGGAGTCCAACATCAAACACTTCAATCCGAGTCAGTCCTCACCTTCGCTGTTTACGCTCTGTTTTTTTTTTTTTTTTCTTTTTTTACTTCACTAATCTGTCTGTATCTGGTCTCCTGTCTCCACTGCCGTCAGTCCGTCTCACTATCTTCCTCCTGAACCACTTCTTCTTGTTTCTTTCTGTCTCTGTGCGAAGATCAATATAAGCTCCTGTTTGTCTGTTCTTCACTAAAATGAGAGTGGGCAGTCGGGCCCTGCTAGAGTCTTTCATTAGCGTGACGGCGAGGGAAAGGAAAGGTAGCGGCGGCAGCGCAACTCGGTATTTCAGCCCACGCTTTCCTGCTACGGATGGGATTAAATACGCACGTAGTTGTGTCGGTGGGGAAGGCAAAGTCATCGTTAAGTGGGCATCCTAACTATTTTTCCACTGCCCAGATTTTTTAATTTTTTTTTTTTTAACCAGGGCATGCTTTTAACTTGTGATGCGTTCGAACATATTTGGGAATTTTTTATGAAACGTGTCCACACTTGGCCTGAATCTGTCTGCTGCCGCATTTTTGTAAATCTGCATCTGGATTACTCGTCCTGCTCTGCCTCTCCATCTCTTTCTGGGATTATAAGATGATCTTTTTACAACCCGGAGAAAACAGAAATCAAATCTCGGGGTGATTGTTTGCCAAATGAGTTTATTCGTTCAGCCTTGCTGGGTGTGTTCTAATGAAACCATTAATGGTGAACTCCAGTAAAGATTGACATTTTGGTTCAAATGGTTGCATACCATTTGAACTTTATCACAGAACTACAAGCTTCAGTGTAATTTGTTGAGTTTGTAGGTGATGGACCAACAAAATAATGCATAATTGAGAAGAGGAAGGAAAGTGATGCTTCTGTTTTTAACATTTCAAATTAGAATCTACTTGTTTCATCAACAGGGAAGTTTCCAAACCTGGGCTTTATGGAAGAAAGGCAAGAAGAAACATTTTCTGGGGGGATTAAAAGAAACATTTCAAATGTCATAAAGTTTGCCACAAGCAGGCCCGGCATAATCGGGTGGGCGTGTGGAGGGCCGAGCCCAGGATGGGTAATTGAAATTCAATTCAGTTTCAAAAAGTTTTTATTGATTCTAAGGGGAAATTAAATAACCTAAACATGTGCGCCTTCAAGATGATCTCATTTGACATTTCTCTTAAAAAACAAAAACAAACAAAAACAACAACAATTTTTCATTTTCATAATATCAAAACAGATCCCGGCTACAAAAATTGGTAAAATTGGAGTGAAGCATCATGTTTCACTCACAAACAGATTATTTCTCACACGACTTTCTAACTTTTCATTAAAGAAATGGACAAAAGATACTGGAAACACAAATTTCTAAGGTTTTTGCGACGTGAGCTAAAGTTTATGCTGATCATAATTCCTCTGCATTTCACAGTTTAAGTCTTGGATTTATTTTAACAAACAACCTGGTTATTTAATTTGAAAAGTTGCATAGATGTTTCGTCATACAAATGAAAAAAAAAAAACAAAACAAAAAAACATGCTTACTGGCAAACATTTCAAAGAAGGCGCTACGATCAGATTAAACCAAAATTATACTTTTGGCTCTACATGAAAAAGGTGCTGATTGGTGGAAAAACTAACACTGCAGTTACAAATACGAAAGCATATTTTTGTGTGATTTGAAATGTAAAGAGAAATGAAGTGGTAGAGTCTTAGCTTATAAAACAAATTTGATTATATTCAGAGACTGAATGCAAAATGAACGCCACACTTTTCAGATTTTTACGATGAAAGCAAAGCGTTATTTTTTGCTCCCTCTTCAAAATGAAGGCCTACTTATTGTTGGTCTGCCTCGTAAAAACCCAGTAAAACGCACTGAGGTTTCCACTCACAACCAAGCGTGAAAAAGTTAAACCGTTCTGCTCTTTCTGTCTCCTACCTTCTCAGATTTTCCCCACCTTAACATTTTTCATCTTCAGTAAACTAACATTTCAAGTTCTTCTCTTCTTTTTCAGATCAGTACCCGACGTCTTCCCACTACACCCACAAGTGGGACAAGATGGTGATGGACATAAGCGAGGAGGAGAAGAACGAGAAGCTGGAGGGAGACGCGGCGCTCAACAAGCTCTTCCAGCAGATCTACTCGGACGGCTCGGACGACGTCAAGCGGGCTATGAACAAATCCTTCGTGAGTACTCACTCCTGCGGTGACGCGGCTTCACGTTCGCTCATAGTGTAAACTGCAAAAACCTAAGCGATGCTACGCGTTGCTCTTTACAGGTCAGTTTTTTCCCCCAGGTGTGCAGAAAGGAAGCACTTTTGTCATCAGTCACTCTTGTATTGATCTTTCTGAGAACTTAAAATAAATGAAATAGAGTTTCAGGTCCACTCTACATAAAAATGTAATAAATCTCGTGGCTGCGAATGTTTCCTCGATGAAGGTCTTATTGTAGTTCAGAGGCGGGAAGAGCTCGATAAGTGTCTGAGGGGGCGGGAAAATCAAAGAATCACGACGAAATCCTCTAAAAGTCTGCCTTCCCTCCTCTTCTGTTTATAGCGAGCAGCTATGTAGATGTTTGTGGAGACCGTGAGGAGAAATGGAGAAATGTCTTCTAAAATAAAGGTGGCTTAGATATTAAAAATGATGGGTTTGACTGAATCACTAGGAGTTTTTGTCAACATCCCAAAATTGTTTAGACCTGTTGCAATAAGCAGTAAATCAATTAATCGCATGATAAATTAAAACAAACTCCTTTTGCATAATTTATCCTTTTTGTCTTTTCTCTCTCTTTCTTCCAAAAACTGATAAGTCTTCAGACTGCACGTTTTTTGAACATCAATTTTGTTTATAGATATTTCCTAACTCATTTTATTTTTTGTTTCTGTTGTTTTGTGTATTTATTTTGGACATTTGAAATGTCTTCCAGTGTTAAATGTTCATTAGAATTTAAAGTTTTAAACTTTCGAGAACGTGTTCTTTCATTATTATCACCCTCGCCACGATATTCCTTTAAAATGCTCTCAAAACAGCAGCATTGTCGTTTATCTCTGTGACTTCTCTGAGAATTTATCGTCCGGCAAAATCTGTCACTGACAGACTTTGTCGTTTGGAGTAGAAAAAGGAAAATCAAACCAAAATCAAAAAGTCGCAAACATCAATAAACTATTAACGTCATGTTTTATTGGACCACATTTCTCTGCATTTCTCTGTGCAAGTGCATTTAAATTCCTTTAAGATTAAACTGCTACTGGAAACAAAACAACCGCCCAGTCACAACTGGATGACATTGACGGTACACATGATGAACTGCTGGTTTTCCTTTTCATTTAGGTAATTGAATATCTTGAGTTTGCCTTTTTTATCCAGTCTATATAATTTACCTGCGTTAAGCAGACCTAGAGAAGCTGTTTGGCATTGAACGGAACTAAAGGTCAATTCATTGCACAACCTGAGGAACAAATGCAGAGAAAACCTAACTACTGCATTTATTAGGGCGCCAAGGTTCTTGACCCAGCCATCAACAAAAGTGGTGTGTGCCTCCGTAGGCAGTTGCCATATCAACGGCCTTTACTGCAGACAAATACTTTGGTTCGCTTTAAAAGAAAAGCCCGTGCAGGTGTTGAGATCCGTCTCTGCTGCAGCCACGTTTGAGTCGGTCTGTTTCTAACCAGGTCTATTGTCATGTGCACAATCCGCAAAACTGACTCTTATAGGACGCTTGTGGTATGCCGTCGACAGAAGGCATTGTAATTTTTTCCCCCACAAAATATTTTAGGGGTTTTCATGATTTATAATGAAAGGCTGCAGCATCTCCCTGTCTGTGATGTTACTTCTTGTGTACATGTAGACCTCAGATAGCGGAAGATGGCTGTGCAGAAAGCTCTGCAAGTTTTGTTCACATGGGATTAAGTGGAACCACATGGAAATGTCTTACTCTCAGAATGATCAACAAGTCCCATCAAAACAGAGAGGAAACATGCTATCTGTTAGCCTAGCACTTCAGCAAACTGCTTTGTGTGCTACACTCTGTCAGCAGGAGCAAAGACATGAGTTTATTAAAACCTGCTAATGTCTCAGAAATAGGCTTTTTTACCTCCAGAGAGATCCGGGGCTTAATCAGAACCCGTCTAGAGCTGGTTCTGAGTCGGTTCTAAAAAAGGGAACTGATGGGTTTAACATCCAAAGTTATTCAGAGGATTTGGAGAAGATCGTATAGTGCAAGGACACTTAGCCACACAAATCATATTATTTACCTCAGTATCCATGAAAACAGATGTTGTATCCTTATAGATAGATAGCTGGGTAGACCAAATGTATTTCTTTGTCTTTTTTCTGTCTGTCTTTAATTTTCTCTTTCTTTTTTCTGTCTCTTTCCTTCAGTTTGTCATTCCTTCTGTCTTTATTAGCACCCACAGGAGAAATTCGTGTTAACCCTGTTTTTGAAGTGTTTTTTTATGAAGCCCTCATATTCCCTATCAGCCGGTCTCTAAGCCGATCGGAACCAGCAGCTCGGTTTATCACCACCACCTGGCAATAATAAAAGACGGGCGGCAATCGGGACACGAGTCTCGAAATAACATTAATGGATTTTGCTGAAATTGTCAGTTTTAAGCTCAGATCTGTGTTAACGTATTGATCTGCACAAACGCTGCAGCATCAAAAGAAACATGGGAAGCATAAGAGAGGCTGATGCTTACCCAACGTTTCTCAGTGTTTAGATCTTTGTCTTTTTGTCTCGTCTTAAATTAGACAACACAAATTATTTAGCTGTTGGTAGGACAGGTTTCTAACCCTTGTCCCTTGTTTTAAAACCATGTAAAAGAAACTGATTCTGGAGTTTTAAATATGGTCGGAGTTTTGTTGAGTGGGCGTTGGCCTGCATAAGCCGTCACTAGCTCCTATAAAAAAATGGTTCTTTCAACTGACCTAAAAACCAAGCGTAGAAATGGCATTGATTTGATGACTGAGACTTATCAACAAATCCCTAATTGGATCCTGATTATTATATCCTGATCATTCCTAATTAAAAAAAAGACTTACGTTTTTCCCTCTTAGTCCACTTAGCTCACCATGTTCTGCCTTTTTAGCTCTCATTTGTACATCAGTAGTCACTTCTTACAGGTAATCTACAGATACACACAAGACAAACCCAGATACCTACAGCCTCATTTTATTGGTAATTGCAGCTGCACAAGCAGTCGTCTGTCTGCTGTTTGGGCTCAAGGTTGGTTTTCCTGCTGAAAACCCAGCAGATCGATGTGAGTTTTAACAATTTAAAGGACCCGAGGAATTCCAAACGCACTCCGAGCGTGTGCAGAAAATAACCCGTTGTAGTCCTTTGAAATAAAACGAAGAAGAAACCTCTAATGTCAGTCTCTGTGCGTTTTGTGGAGAGCTGACCTTTTGATAGAGGCAGCTCTGGTCTTTTCACTCTGTAATAATCTTAAGTAATGTTGATGCCGGCCGCAGATTGACCATCGCCAAATGCACGTTAATGACAGAGACTCGGGCTAATTTGGATTCTGAACTCAGACTAAAAAAAAAAAAAACAGGCTTTCTTCTCGGTGGATGTGTAACACGCTCACACTCCTGAACCGACAGCGACCCAGAGTCTCTTAAAGAAGACATCCATCTGCACTTATCTACAGGGATTGATTTATCACCGGCTGTAAGAGAGGAGCTGAGTGCAAAGTTCACACGACCCAAAGTCAAAATGACACAAAAAATGGAAAATGGGGGGGAAAACTCCGTTTATAGAAGATTATTTTATTTGAGGGAAGCTGCACACGTCATAAGGTTTCAGCCTTAAGAGAATCATTCACCGTCGTTCCCAGCAGAATTAACCTGCGACTCTTTTTAACATTCATGCCAAGTAGGTGTTTTACTCCAACATTCACCAGCGCTAGAGCGGTGTAAGCATCTGTTTACATTGCAACGCCGGCGCTCAATTAAAAAACAAAACAGCCAGGAAAGGGAAGGGTGGTGGAAATAAAGATGTAGCAGTGGAGAGTGTTTCTCTAGTCGCATTGATTACTGCGAGAGCGTCTTCACACGTCTGCCCAGAAAGACCCAGAACACGTCCTTCCATCGACTCAGAGAGCAGACTTTAAAATACTGGTAGTGGATAAATCACTGAACGGCTTGGCACCGCAATACATTAAAGATGTGCTGTTGTCATACTGACCTTCCAAACCACTCAGGTCTTCTGGTTCTGCAATCATTTCATTTGCTCCTCAAATCTGGAACAAACTTCAAGAAACCCGCAAAACTGCTGAAACTCTGAGCTACTTTAAATCAACTCTAAACCCTCCTGATTAGAGTTGCCTTTGATCTGGTCACAATATTTTCAACTTCTCTTTATTTCGCCCTTGAATTGTATTTTTGTTTGTATCACTTTGTAAAGCACTTTGAACTGCATTGTTGCTGAATTGTGTTAAACAAATAAACTTGCCTTATGATTTAACATCATTTTCACATAGAGCCAAGTTGGTGTGGATTGTCAATGAATTATCAATTAAATTCTCAATTAAAACAGTTTGTTTATATATGCGTTTTCTCTGGTTACTATTAAAATCTGTTTGGTGCACTTAAACATTACATTGTGACAAAAAAAAGTAAAAACAGGAGAAATCTACCACAACTGATAGCAATATTATATTTATGTAGCCAGCTCCACTTTTACTGGAGTAGAATGAACCTTTATTTTTTGCATTTTTGGCACATTATAACAAAACTGAAATAATAACTTTAAAAACAAACTTATAGTTATCTGTTTCTCCTCCCTGTGCAGATGGAGTCTGGTGGTACGGTCCTGAGCACCAACTGGGGCGATGTTGGCACGAGGAAGGTGGACGTGAAGCCACCAGATGACGTGGAGTTCAAGAAATACTGAATGTTCCCCTGTGTCCCTTTTTTCTTTCTTTTTTTAATTTTTTTTTTTATAAACATCGTCTGTCTACACATTTGCCCACCTGAGCTCCTTCGGGATCCCTCGTTGCACAACGGTGCTGCATTCCCATTATCTCTCCACCGAAAACAAGCTTATCAACTGATTGGGTTTGAAATGTGAATGATCTGGGTTTTTTTTATTTTATTTTAAGAGGCCGATGGACTTAAAAAGGGAATCGGTAGACCTGAAATGCAGCAATTCAGCCTTCAGATTTGTTTTCTCTGAACAGCCACAGCCTTTCTGTTTAGAAGCCTTTTCTCAATTTGCCGTCTTCAGCAGAGTGTAAAAAAATGCACAATTGCTTAGGATAAGAACTACAAGTGAATTATTATTTTTTTCTTCTTGTGAAGAGTCTGCACCAGTGCTCTGTTTCTTGACTCGTCTGCCAATGGCTCAGCACATGGCGTTCCATCAGTGTGACTCAAGCCTCATTGTAAATAAAAAAGATTTCTTGTTTGGGCTGTAAATCCGTGTACTGTGTTGTTACTGTCTGGAGTCTGTTGCGAACCGGACGGGAAGTCCCTGAACGCATCACTCAGACTCGAAGATGGCAGCGTATTGGGACGGGGAGGGGGAGCCGCGTGCTGCGATTATACGCCGGCAGCGGTGAAATGTGGTCTCACTGATACGAGAGCAGGCGGTTGAGATACGGCTGACGCCTTGAGGACAGGGTTTACTTACTGCAGCGTGATCGGTATCGAGACGGAAGAAGCTCCCCCTCACCTCAGGTTGTTTGTCCAAGGACGAGGATGCAGCCGAAGACGAGGGAAGCGTTCGTGCTGTAAATGCACAGGGTGTCGATGTATTTTTTTAAGAAGTCTTAAATTGAGGCTTGTCTTAAATTGATTTAAAAAAATTAAGTTGGCCTTTAGCATGTTGATTGCAGCTCTTAAATTTTGTCTGGACAGGACTGTTTCATCTTGTATATTAGAGGCCACCAAATCAATACAAAATATTGATAATATCGATACCAAGACCTTATCGGCTCGATATTAGAGTGGTAAGATCAATGCTTTTGTTCCAGTTTCCCTCTTCAAATTTAGTTTTATTTTTGCATTGCAGTTTCTAAACTGTTCTACCTGAAAGATTCTGTAGTGATTTGCTAGAATTATCTTTTTTTTTTTTTGCACTTTATTTAGGAAAAATGCACACAAATCAAGTTAATATTATTCAAGTATTTCATAGATACTTTAATCCAAATTGTGTCAAACCAGAAAACCACCAGAAAGTCAGATGTTTGATATCAAACATAAAAAGTATCGGTATTGTTTTCGCCACTATGGGCGATACCAATATGCAGTATCGCACACCTCTGTTGTATATTCCATGTAATTTTTTTGTTGCAGGTTTGAGTCAGACATCTTCATTGTGTTCTGTGATTTGAAACGGTTGAGGCTGCTGCTAGCTAGCTGCTAATACTCCCTTGCTAGCTAGCTAGCTACCTTTTGTGTCCATCATGGGTAAGTTCAAATTTATTGCCCGTTATATAAATGAAGTTTGGATATTTCTGTGGAAATACAGGTATTACATTTTATTCACAATGCTCTTAAAAAGGTCTTCATTGTGAGTTGGTGAAACGGGCAGAGACCCGGTATGCAGCAGCTGCAGCTGTGAGGGGGGGCGTCCTACCAAGCCAGGAGAGCATTAATATGGATCAGCCTCCCTAACCACATCATCAAGCCTCTCACACTGAGTTAAGTGTTAAATTCATCACACATCGTTTCATCTCTCCTGATGATCAAACAGCCATTTGTGACTCTGGATGGAACTCTTAGCTCCGTGACACTTTACTTTTCTCTCTCTCTCTCACTCACGCACTCGCGCACACACACTCCTCTAGTATCCTTCACACACAAAAAAAACACACACCGCCCCCATCCTTACCCCCTACCCCTGCCCGAGGCGGCTCTGCAACATCAAAAGGAGCTAAGCGCTTTGCATCGTGGGTAAGATCTGGGAGCGTGACGGGCTGCAGAGTCTTTAGTCTCATTAAAGAGTTCTAGATCTTCGACTCTCACATTAAAGAACTCTGGAAAAACTTTCTGCTGGGGCCTTTGGAGCAGGGACCAGATGAGACGCTTCTCAGAGAACACTGAAGGAACCCGGCGACACACGCAAGACGTGTGATCAGATAACATATATTCTTTTGATCTATAACAGAATAAAGACGCTTGAAACCTAGAAGTTTACTTAAAAAAAAAAAAAAGTTTTATTTCATGATATTGCACTTTGAAAAGTTTGGAGTGGAGGTACAGCTACATTTAGATGGAAATTTGGAGGGAAAAAAGCACATCGTTTTGTTAAAGGTAACTCGTGAAAAGAGTTGAAGCTAATTTTATCTGAAATGTCAACAGGCATAAGTATTCACCTCTTCCAATGGATTTTATTTGGGTTTTCATTCAACAAAAAGGCGCACGGCTGTAAAGTGAAACGTGTTTTTTTTTTTTTTTTAACAATCTTAAAAGTGTGATGTGTCTTTACTCTGAAACACCCTATTACAAGTACAATCAGTCACCTTCAATTTACCTGACATGGTGGTGGAAGCGTCATGCTGTGGGGATACTACAGACATCTCATATTTTTACATCTATTTGCTTTATCTGTTGGGCGTTCTGGCTTGAAAGTGCATCTGTGAATCTGACCAATAGTGAGAAACAGTGACATTGTAATGACTGCTTTGATTACGATAGAGCCATAAATGACTTCTTTTCCTGATTGTTAGCATTTTGGTCACCAAGATGTAGAAAAGGTTGATCCCTTTTAATCTTTTATTGCTATATCAGAGCCACCTGGAAAGTTGTAGCCAATCTAATATCACCTCTGTTTTTATTGTTTGTGATTAAAACCGATTGAACTTCAGCTTGTTTTAAATTTCTAAACCAAATCCTTCCATATGCAGCTCTGGCTTCCAGTGGAAGGATTTCATAAGGGCAGTGACGCAGGGCGGCTTTAGAAAGGGGCGGTCCACCCAAAGACAGGTTTTCTTCCACCATCCTGTATTTAACCTTTCCCTCCAACTCTGCCCATGTACCCTGTTCATGCCGAGTTATCACATAAAATCATAAAATCCCAATAAAATGCATCGAAGTTTCTCTTATTCAACATCGGAAACCTCCGGATGTACGGTTCTGCAAATCCACCGACTTCTTCTGGAGTCCTTTGTAGATATTTATGTACAGAATTTTAGGCAACGTAAATCACAGGCTCTATTAATGCAAGCTTTTCCTACGCGTCTACATGAAGTAATGTCACCATCTCTGTTTTCTAGGTAGCATGTTGCGCTCTAGCTCAGAAGACCCCAGATTAGTAGCTGCAGTGTGTGCGTGTGTGTGTGTGTGTGTGTGTGTTTTAACAGCATGAAAGGATGTGCCGCCACTGCGTTTGCCTTTCAGTGTCAGATCAGCTTTATATGCATCTAGAATTCATAAACACAGCTACTAATGCAAGTTGCTTTTGAACAAATCTGCTTAGACTTAGCTACCTACAGTAGATGTTATTAAGTAACTCCCCCCCCCCTCCTTCTTTTCTTCTTCTTTTTTTTTTTTTATAATTTTTCCCTTCATCTCACCTCCCTTTGAACCCCGTCCCTCCCTCCTGGGCTCTGCTACATCTCGGGCGAGTACTGGTGGCTTTCTTACACCAGCCCCATGATGCGCGCCACCCACCATTTGCAGGGCATGATAACTCTGCAGGCCACCCTGCAGTTTCGGAAGTGGTACGGCCAGGACTGGTGGCCACCGAGCGGCTCGCAGATCCTCTGACAGTGGGTGTAGCCGCGGCGACACTCATTGCAGCACACGCCCTGGTGGTCCAGCATGGGGTCGATGTCCGGGGCGCCCTGCTCGCCCTCCAGTCCTCGCTGCAGGGAGAGGAGGGAGGGGAAGAGAGGGGGAAGCAGTCAGACTTGAGTGGCTCGTTTTCCTCGTGGGCATGTTTAGCAGTGAAAAGATCTCATTTCAGCCCTGTTAAATATGGATTTTTCAGCTGGCAGGATTGGGAGGCAGGGAGGTCACATGTGTTTTTTTTTTTTTTTTACCCCCTGTTAGTTTTCAGTTTAACCCTGCTTGCAGTTGTCAGGGCTGTGATGAAAGGAGAGGAGGCTGGAAGGGAAGGGAGGATGTGTAAGTAGGCAGAGGTTGGTAGTAACTAGCTACATTTACTCACTTACTTTTACTTGAGTAATATTACTCTGAAGTATCGCTACTCTCACTCGAGTAAAATTTCTGGATGTTCTACCCACTGTGAGTAACTTTACTGAATGAAGAACAAACACGTTTCAACCAAACATCCATCGGACACATGCCTGAAGTTTTTGTTAATGTTTCCAAAGAAATTGATTTGGAATAATAATTTTGCCTGATTTAATTATGTTATTTACATGAATTATTTTCATTTTGGTCTTTAAACGGGGCAGTATTACATAAAATCTACTTTTTTTTTAGCTGTTGGATGTTGTTCCATAATCAAAAACATACCTGGAGTGTTGTCTTGATTCTTTCATGCATGTTTGAGAAATCCTTTAATCTCCATGACAACCATTCAATTGTGCAAAACGCCTGCGGCGGGGGACCTAGCCCCGCCTTCAACAACAAAGTTCCTCCTCAGAGCTGCAGTTCCAAGCTCTCCTCCATAACGCCCACTCAGCTCCTTAAGACTAGCCAACAGACATTAGCAAACACCTGGTGGCACTGCACATCTGAGCTCAATATAGGAGCTACTTCTTAGTGAAATGGTAAAAATGTTAAAGGATTAATAGAGGAGCAATTAACCTGAAGATGGAGTTTCAGAAAGAGGAGTTTCTTAAAGAGACAGCTGCACCATCTTAAAGCATTAAATTACTAAGGCATATTTGATATTTACAGCATTTTTATGGCAACTCAAGTTAACATTACACTATAAAATGGCGCTATGCAACTAGGAAACACATAACATTGCCCCTTTAAAATACCAAAATTTCCACGTAACATATTTTACTCAGATACTTTTAGTCTGGGTTAGGCCCAGGGTTAGGGTAACGATTCGTACTTTGATCAGTTACTACAAACTATGCTCTTTTACAAAACACTCCTTTTTACTCTTGAGTACTTTCTTGGACAGGTACTTTGTACTTTTACTTAAGTAAAAACACGCTGAAGTAGCACTACAACTCTTGAGTACAATTTTTGGCTATACTCAAAAACCTCTGTATCAGTATGGGGGCTGTTTAAACAGGGCAGCGGGGGCCACGGAGAAGAAATGCAGGGGGGTTGAGGGCGATGAAATTATTCATACAGCCTCATTCCTGAAAAGGAAAGCTTTAGACAGCCGCGCGGAGAAAATACATACACTAAAAGATGTGCAGTGACGTGCCGAGCCCCTCCACCGTGACCCCAGCATCTGCTGCGGCTCCCGTAGATGTGAGAAACTCTCCACGGGGAAAAGGCCTTCTCAGGTAGCGCCCCTCGTATCCGAACGGACAGCTCGGAGCGCTCCGGCCGGATGTAAACACCGCGGAGGGAGCGCGTGTGACTCACCTGATAGGGGTTCTCCGGGTTGAACTGCGCCTCCCCGTCCTCGTCCTCGTGCTCCACCGGAACAGCTGCCTGCCGGCGCTCGCGAGGAGCGGCTCTGCTCTTCCTCTGGCCGCCTGCAACACATCACAGCGTCACTATCTGACAGCGGGCCAAATTTAGGAGCGGAGTGGCACTAATGTCGCACGGCCGCTTCCCGGGCAGCGGACTTCAAGATCATCAGATGATGTGGGAAGATAAACAAATGCTTTTTTTAATATATATATATATATATATATATATATATATATATATATATATATATATATATATATATATATATATATATATATATATATATAGCTTTTGACCTCAGTGTATGCTAAAAATTCTCCATTCACGCTCTCTGGGAATCTTCAAAACACAATTCAGATCAAACGGCAGCGATGTTAAATAGAAAGATACTTCAACCCATTTGACCCATGTTATCTTTCTTCTGTGTAAGCACTCTGTTTGACTGTTCAAATGCTTTCTGTGTCAGATCTGAAATGTTTTTTCGTCTTTTGTTGTTTTGCATACCGGGTGAGTGTGTGGGACGGAGCCAGAAGATGGGCAGATCTTCACACAGGTCCATGATCTTGCTGCTGAGGAAGGAGGAGTCGGACAGAGGCGGTCCTGCTGCCACCAGGATCAGATCGTCCTCGAATTTGGCAGGCATCACCTCGTCGCCCTGCAGGGATGAATAAAAATGAAACGCACTCAGAGCCACAGCCAGTCGTCTCTGTATACTTGTATGTTCTTCCTCGTCTTTGGATAACCTGCTCTACACGACGGAAGCTTCAATTTCTTGCCATAAATATGGCGTCGAATTTACGCCAAAACGTCATTAGCTGCACTGAACGTCCCATGTGCGGACCATTCAGGGGCCAGTAGCGATGCTGGTTTTTGGGGTGGGGATGATTAACACCTGTAGCTGTCTGTGATCTCAAAATATCAATCTGTCAAGTATCAACTCATTATGTCGTGTTTAATAATGAACAAAGTGTAGAAAAAGAAACAATAGCTCGTCTGTGATTGGCCAATTTTCCGCTATCGCGGACTCCGGTTGTTATGGCTTCCATAGCTAAAATATGGATGCATTATGCTAAGGCGGCTGAGTCGAAGCTTGTTTAGTAAGAGTTTCATGAATTTTTCATAGAAGCATGCATGTTTCATAGCTACAGAGATGTTGTGTATACATTACAAATTCACAATATTACTTGGTCTGGAAATAGACATATTTGTAGTTTAACAGGTTTAGATATTTCGATAGTTTTAGCCAACATTTAGCTCCCCTTATCTGGGGAAAATAAAAGCTGTAACCTGCCTTAGATCAAGGTCACACTGGGTAACAAATATAGAGACCATTCAAATAATTTACAGCACAAGAAATAAAGTGAAACGTTTATGCATTTATTTACTTAAGATGAACTTACTATATTACTTGCTACGGAATATGTTTATGTGAGAATCCGTATTAAGCTTAAGGTTTCAGTATATGTTTCTGTTTGTCTTTCAGCCTATACTTCTCAGACCTGGTAGCTGCCAACACTTTGCAGAGGCAGCCGCCTCCAGGATGCCAGAAGGTCCCACAGGTAATAACATCTATTGTTAATTATCTGGAGTGGCAATCACAAATAGTTCAGGCAATTAAAAACTCCAGCCGCACATTTACTTAAACATCTAAAATAGAGCTGAACTTGGAAAGAAACACGCAGAAAGGTCAACAGAATGTATCTGTGGAAACACAAAGAATTAGACCCAGTCCTTCAGTACGATCACAGTGGACATACTGCAGCCTAATTAACTAATTAACTATGAAGCCTTTTTTTTTTTTGCTTTTTGCACAGAGTTTTATTTACGCTTCAAAAACCCAAAATCCTACCCAGTGCAAATATCTTAGTAGATTTGAAATAATACTAAACTAACTTAAAATAAGTTTTTCAGTCAGATGTAGGAGTTTCTTGTAAGTCAACTATTTAATGTTGATGACAAACTATTAAAGCCAGTACTTTTTCATCAATATTAAGGAATCGTTGACTTAAAACAAGCACCTGTTCTTGCTGAAAAGTTAATCTTAATTCAAGTGTACTAATATATTTGCTCTAGAAACCAGACCAGAACTACTTGGTAAGATTTTTGTGTTTTTTTGCAGTGTCATCCTTCACATACTTTCAAAACCACGTTTCATTTTCCTTCCATAATTATGAACTGGCTTTGTGTCGGTCTATAGCAAATATCCCATTAAAAACAACGAGTACATATTTTAAGGTGTATCACTGCTAAAGTCATTCCCAAGCAGACATTACAAGAACAAAACAATAGTTTGCTGCCGGGGTTTTTCTGTATCTTGTCACTCCCCTTTAAATAACCCACACTCTCCGCATCATGTCCAAGTCTAATCCTCATTATCGGCGCCCCGTTAACGCTCCGTTTTGGGATTATAAAGTCAAGCCCGAAGGCACTCCAGGCTGCAATATGTAGATTTTTGCTTTCGCGCTGACATTTGGCCGCACACACGTTAATGTCGGCTCTCGTCAGCATCCGACGGAGGGGGGAGGGGGGCAGCGGTGAAGAGATTTGACGTCCTGCATGGACGGGAGTCTGCTTAAGATCCGAATGAGGTCTCGCCCCATAAACATACGTGTTGTGTGTGTCCACGGCCCGCAGCAGAGGAAGAGGGGAAAGTCTGCTGGGATGATCTCGCCCACAGGCTGCACTGCACCAACCAAAGTCACGTTTAGGGAACCGTTCAGAAATGACTTCTTTTTTTTTTCTTTTTTTTCTTCCCCAGCTCAAAATAATTTGCTGGAGGGACAAATAAAAGCAGGGGGTCCTTCTTCACTGCTCGTCTGACTGATAAGAGTTTATCTGACCCGCTCCCACTGGATCAAGGAGGGGGGTTTGTGTGCGTGTGTGTGTGTGTGTGTGTGTGTGTGTGTGTGTGTGTGTGTGTGTGTGTGCGCTTATCTAACCCATATTTCCCATCATTCTAAATTATAGCAAATGACCAGCCTGCAGCAACCATTATAACGACATCTCCATGTCTTCCAAACACACGCGGGCTTCACACGTGGCGTACACACACACACAAACACACGCGCGCGGCGCACCCACGATCATTTATGAGGCAATAACGCAAACACACACCCGAGCGCAAATGTGAAATAAATGATCGTTTATGGGGCAGACAGAGGCAATAAGAGCAGCCTTGCGTGATAATTAATTGTGTTGTTGTTGCGTTCACGTGGGAGTGTTTGTGCGCGTATGCGTCGACGGGGGAAGCGGCTGGTGCTGATGCGGATTTATGCGGATGCGAGGCTTACCCAGAACTAAATGATTTTAATTATCACGCGGCCTCAATTGAGCAATCACACGCTGTGGTGTGTTTTTGTGATAACAATCCTCACACACGACGTGCAAGTCCTCCTGTGTGTGTGTGTGTGTGTGTGTGTGTGTGTGCGCGCGTGTGTGTGTGTGTGTGTGTGTGTGTGTGTGTGTGTGTGTGTGTTACCCTCGCAAGCTGTCACTACTCACCTGTGTGGTCCTGATAGGTGACTTGCTTAAATTTCTGAGCTCGCATTAGCGGTAATTAAAAAGTGGCAGCTGTTTAGAGCAGTGATGTTAAGTATAGAGAATTAGTTTTCATAAATACCTGTGAGGAGCTTTAGGATTTGTAATTGCGAGCGTGCGACACGGGCTACATTTATTAATCCCTTAAACTTCAACAACGCTCCACATAAACACGCGCTAAGGGTTAGAAATAGGGCTGCACGATCGCCGATTACCGATCTTTTAAAAAGCTTAATCTGTCGATTCCAATACTTTTTTTTTTTTTTTCTGAAATGTTGCTCAATATAGCAAGAAAGTTGTTGTGGGGTCACTATTGTTAATTGTGAACGTGCAGACATGATTTGGAGGGCCGATCTGTCAGTCCAAACCTTTCTCACCAGAGAGTAAAAGAGGACAGTGTTTGATTTTTACACATTTGCCAAGCTAGATAAGATCGGCTTCATATGTAAAAATCGGCTAATTACCGATCTCCCAAAATGAAGGGAATCGGCTGGACGATAAATCGGCTGGATGATAAATCGGTGCACCCCTGGTTAAAAACCTTGTAGCTGACCAAACTGTCATTCACGTTTCAGTAAGAAGGAGAGCTAATGCTAACAGCTAATGCTATTCAGAAGTCATAAATACATAGATTTTACCTCTCATTTTCCACAGTGTTTTTAAGGTGCAGTAGCTATGTTAGATGCTAAACTCAGGACCGCTGGGCAGCCTTTCACTTTTCTGTTTGGATTGTTTTGTTGTTTCCAATTGGGAAATCAGAAAAGGTTAGATAAGCACAGTATGTCGGAAAACTTGCTGGTCATCAGGACGACACTGTTAGACCCACGCAAAGAAAATAAAAATAATAAACTTAAGAGAATGAAGTCATACAATTACAATAGTAAAGTTGTAAAATCACCAGAATAAAGTCATAATGATTCTCGCACAACTTTATTCTCAAAATATAACTTCATTCTTAAATTATTGCGACTTTATTCTCATATTATTTCAACTTTACTTTCTTAATATTACAGCTTTATTCTCATGATATTATGGTTTTATTCTTGTAATATTAATGACGTATTTTCATAATTTACACTTTATTCTTGTAATTACATTTTTTAAATCTTTCGTAAGTACAGCCCTCACGCTCCATTGCACACCAGGACTTGTGCAGGGCTAGCTGCTAACATCTCTGCAGACCCCACACATCCTGGACGCAAACTGTGAAGACTTTTTCCGTCAGGTCGATGCCACAGAGGCAGTTTCTCCTCCCAACTCATGCATGCGTTTCGAGGGAGGAGGGACTGTATCTCAATTCTTGCTGCTCTGATCAACAAAACAGAAAACATTCAAACCTAAAAAAAAATCAGGAAACTGCATGATGGGAAAATTTTTCTGTTTTGGAGCTACTATGATTTCTACATCCCCTTTCTACAAAAAAAAATAGTACTTTATTCAATTAAAGTGTAGGTGAAATTAATTAAAATTTGAATCTGAATCACAGTTTTTAATTGGGGGGGGGGGGGTGAAAAAAAAAATTATAAGTACTTTTAAGTTGGCCCCTGTAGCAAAACGTTTGAACATCACCACTGCAGAGGAACCATTAGCTTCCAAACTGAGCGGCACAGAGAACTGAATACATTTTAGACGATTGTGCTGCCGGCTGGGTTGGTTTTAACCAAAGCACGATTCATAATTAGGCTGAGGAGTTACAGATATAATTTTCCGTCTCTTGAATAAATGGAACAAAGGCTGAAAAAGCATTTCGAACAAAGACAAAGCCGATCACGCACAAGCTGGGCACACATCTGACTAAATACTTCTTGTCAGATGGGTTTCCGTCTCTTCACAACGGATGAAACATGTTGGTTACACAGTATAACCAGCAGATGTGTTTGCAACAGAGGAAATTCAAGCTAAAATGTTAACAATCAGTTATAAATGATTTATCGTCTGTTTTTTGACAAAGCAAAAGAAATTCACAGTTCATCAGATTTTAGCTCATTGCAGGGATAAAGAGCAGCAAGTACGCAAATGAAAAAAAAACCCCACAAAGAAATTCATCTCACCAGTTCAAATGTGGTCGGGTCCTTGATCAGAGGCTCCACGTCTGGGAGCTGAGCTTTAACCTGGGTCCTGATGAAGCACTTGTCTCCCCCCGAAAACCGGATGCCTGTAATTCCCTGAAAAAGTTTTTGAAAGCGCGAGTTTATATCTGTTCACCTCACCAATAATGTCACACTCCAGATCTGAGGCATTTGTGCACAACTTCAAATATATATGAGAAAAAAAAGGATCAAAGGGACTGTGATTAAAGGTCAAAATTTTAATATTCAGCGCCGTCAACCGCCGCCGCACTTCTCTGATTAGCTTGATTGGGGCTCTTTAATTAAAGGTCAAAAACCACCAGTCTGAATGCGCCGGAAATCAGAGGGCCGACGCATCTTGACACTGATTTTTTCCCGAGGGGATCCGATGTCTACTTGTTCTTCATTCCTCCACCGGGTTAATGAGCCAATCTTCCCCCGACCCCCGAGAGGAGCCGCCGTCGTTCCGACCAATCTCACTGATTCCTCCGACGCGGCCAACGGTGCCGCGATGTTCTCCAATCGCTTCGCATGAAACTCACTATCTCGAAGTCGTGGACCTCCAGAGCCTCGTCGGCGCCGCTGCCCGTGCTGAACGTCTCCATGTTGTTGGCGGAGTCGATCTCCATGGAGCCCTTCTCCACCTTGCCGTTGATGCTCATGGTGTAGTGGACATTGTAGACCTGTGGACACACACACACACACACACACACGCGTGCGCGCGCAAACGATGAGCCACAAGGAACGCGCTCCACACACTTTGTCATGTTTTGTTACGTTACCACAAACTTCGGTGAGGTTTTATTTATTTATTTATTTATTTATTTTTGAGGATTTAATGTGACCGAGCAGCACAAATTAATGCATAATTTAAACCGCTTCTCGTTATCGGAATGATAAACTATGACTTTGGAGAATCTCAAGAACAAAGTCCATGTAATAGAAGATTATTCCACTGCAAAAACGCAAAATCTTACAGAGTATTTTTGGTCTAGTTTCTAGTGCAAATATCTTAGTGAACTTGACAAAAGTTGATTTCTAGTGACTTTTTAATGAGATATAGATACTTGTTTTAAGTAAGTAATTCCTTAATATTGCTAAAAAAAACAAAAAACTTTTTTCCATTTTGCAGATTATTTGTCTTATAACTTGACATTTTCTCTTTGTTATGAGTTAATTTATCTGCCTATGGATCAAATAGTTTTTCATCAATATTAAGGAATTATTTACTCAAACAAGCTTCTATGTCTTGCTAAATTGTTACTAGTAAGTTTGTTTAGTCTTATTTCAAGTTTACTAAGATATTTTCACAAAACAATTAGACCAAAAAAATTCTTGGTAAGATTTTGTAATTTCAACAGTTTTGGTCAGTATCTGTGAATGCTATGCTCTTGCATTCATTGTTTCTTAAAGGGGCACTATTATGTATTTTCCATCTGCACAGTGCCATTTCATAGCACTATCAAGTAAGTATGTATGTAACCTCCAGGTCTAAAAATGCTGTATCTATCAAACATGACTTAGAAGAAATTTGACTTTGCAATTTGACCCCTTGAAATTGGGCTTCTGTCTCTTTAAGATGCTGCTACTCTTTCCGACCCGCCGCCTTCTACATGCCATCACATCAGTGCTTCTCATTATGCCGTCTATAACCGTTCATTGGACTGAGAAGTTCTTCTTATGATGAGTGGCAGATCCACCAGGTGAAACCCTGGAAACGGCACCATTCATTTCTGAAGAACAAAGAAACTAATTTCTTTATTTTTCCGCAGTATATCATACAATCAATCTCTTTTTCACCAGACCTGTCACTACGTACTTTGTGTCTTAAACGGATAATTAGCACAAATGTTGCACCATGGTAGTGCAAGGTCACACACACACACACACACACACACACACACACACACACACACACACACACACACACACACACACACACACACACACACACACACACACACACACACACACACACACACAGTGACTGTTCCCTATACGTGTCTCAGTTCATTAGACAGCCAGTTATTACGGGTTCATTTCTTCGTCAGAGAAATGCTGCTTAGACTCTAGGAGCAAAAGTTTCCTCCCGTTGCTACAGCAACCGTGGAGCTGAGCTGACACCCGCATCCCTGGAAGCTTCATTATGCCGATCCGAAGTGTTTTATAAATAATCAAAAAAATTTACTTTTTTTTTTTTTTTAATTACCATTAATTCTAAAATCAAGTATATACCCAGAGAACCGGTACTCAAGCCCTTCATTATGTCGTTATGTTACTTCTAGTCTACGTTGCTGTCATATAAGTATTCAGTTTCTAGATGTGCGAAGTCAGTAAACCTTCAGTCGGCCATGCTTCGCTTCATTTTGGTATAACATATTTGAAAATCTTCTTTCCCTCACTGTAACGCACATTTTTCAGTTGATCTACTGCATAAAATATTTACAAATTCATACTGAACTGTGTCGTTGTATCGTAAAACGTGGGAAAGGCCAGAAGGTGTGGGGATATTTAGAGGCTCTGTGGCCGACATGCATAGTTTCAGACCGGCAGGTAAGATATGAGGGTCCTGAGAGTGAACCCACCCACAAGTTAAAAAAAGTCCTTCAACAAACAAAATAAATACACAAAACAAATTATACTGGTGTCGGAGGAAGGGAGTTGGAGCCACAGGAGAGGAACCTCTGTCTGCTTTAGTATTTAGGCTTGAATGGGGGGACAATCGGCAAGACTTCACGGGACCTCAAGGCCCTGATGGAGGTGCAGGGATGCAAAAGTTTGTGGTGTAGATCAGTGTGTGTCCATGTAGAGCTCCACAGTTCAGAACCAATGTCTTGAAATGCACCAGAGAATCAGCAGGGAGTCGATGGAGACACATTAGAAGTGGAGTTACATGAAGACCAGTCAGGGGCCCAGCAGGAACAAACTTGCAAACTGCAATTTTTGTCTTTTTTAATGACTTTTAGTGTGATTAAATGTATTCATGGGTAATGTTAATTGCGTTTCTTATATAATGGAAACACCACAATGGCGAAATTTTGTTTTCTTGACATCAGCAGAATGCCAACATAGTTTTGTGCTCTTTTGTAACAACTCGTCTAGTGATGGGAAATATTCTTAAAAAGTGACCGTATCGGATCGAGAGGGAGCAGGTAGAGCAGGAAAAGACCTAAAGCAGAGTCTTGTGGAACGCCGAAATTAAAGGGACAGGAACATTTTCTGTACATGGATGTAGCCAAGGACAGGAAGTGGTACGAGGATGAGGGCATGGGATTTATTTAATAACTTATCTTGAGGCAAACTGTGATTTCAATTGGGTTTCTTATTTAATGGAAACATCGCAATTACTAAATTGTGTTGTTGTTGTTTTTTTTATATTAGTGGATTATTAACAAAGGTTTGCACACTAATGTAATGGAAACACAGCTAGTGATTGGAAATATCCTTAAAAGATATCAGTATCAAACCAAGAGGGAGCAGAAACAGCGACTGCCCTAAAGCAGAACCCAGTGGAACGCCAAAACGGACGAGACACGAATGAGATCTGTACGCAAATGTTTAAAGAAGAACCCAAAATACCAACCCAACTCCTCAGTCTGCCTGGCAAGGTTGGACGGTCAACAGTGTCTTTTTGTTCTCTCACATTCACCTCTGCCCTTCTCTGAGTTAAACCTGACACTTTTCCACAAAAGTCCCACATTACCTTCCTCGCATCCTCTTTCTGAGACACGCATTCCGCACTCGGTTTAGTCTGGCCGTCCGTCTATCTCGTCTCGTCTCATTTCCTCGCCACAGACCCTTCCAGTCTCTCAGGAGCAGAGAGCGCGCTCGCCGCCGACCACGTTTTGCCGCTCCTGTTTTCCACCTCTTGCCCCCAGAGCTTCGGCGGGACCAGAGAGAGAGAGAGAGAGAGAGAGAGGGGCCCCTCGCCCCACTCCTCTCCCCCTGTTGCACCAGTTCAGGATCCCACAGCACAATGGCTCCATTCATTTGCCTCACACTGTACCACGGATGATTTACACTTCTCCGTTTGCCTAAATACCAACAATTTAAAAAAAAATAAAATAAAAAATTGAGCTCCTCCATCTGTTTTGATCTGCTGGGACTTTAATTCAAACAAGTTGGACATCCTAACACCGATGACTAATAAGCTTTTTTTTTCCCTCCTCCATTTTGAACATATTCAACAGACGTCTTTCTAGACTGCCATTTTCTCCAAAGAGAGTCGTTTTTATTTTATTTTTCTAAGTGGATATAGAGAAGGAGAGAGGAGTTTGGGGGTATTTGAGCTCTACTGGTACAAACTGATTAGTCACATCCCTCCCTTTTTTAAATCTGTGCTTTAATGGACCTGCAGCAACCAAAGAACCACTGGATACAACCCTGTAAACAAAGACACGAAGCATAAGATAAAGAGTCTGTGTCCTTTAATGCTAACGAACACATTTCAATATGCATACAATAATAAACCAGAACCTCTCATCAGACTGCACTATCTTCTCTATCGTCTTTCTCATCGACCCACGTTACGTCTCAGGCGGGCTGAGAGTTTCTCCCGCACACAGAGCCGCAGGTGTGAAACGTCACTCTTACGTGTTTCTCGTTGTTGTTCCAGAAGTAGAAAGCGCCGGCGGCTCCCAGCAGCAGCAGAACGGCTCCGGTCACCAGCACGGCGATCCCGGCCTTCAGCAGGCGTCCGGTGGAGGCCGGTTTCACCGCCACGGCAGAGTAGGCCTGGACGGGTTCGACACGAGCAACAAAAAACAAAACGACACATGAGACTTTTGTGGTTTGACTGAGCTGGTCACCCTTAGGGGGATGCACAGCAGGGTGCCACGGCTTCGTCTTGCACCAAGCAACTCACCGGAGGCATGAAGTGATGCTGGTCCTCTGGTTCCGCTGTCGCGATGGGTATTTTCTCTGAGCTCCCGGCCATGACTGGAGCCAAACAGACAAATACCTTTTTAAGCCCCAGTTCACTCAATCCCCCCCATCCTCTCTCTCTCTCTCTCTCTCTCTCTCTTAGAAAAGGAGGAGGGCACTTCTTGGCCAAACTTTACTCCTTAGCCCAAGCTGAGCATTTTCAGCTCTTAGAACTTTTAATAAAAAAGGTAAAGTTCAGGTTGTAACTTCAAGCTGATTAGCAGCCAGAGAAGACATTAATGTAACTCAGAGGGTTTTTTTATGCTTTCTTCCAGAAAAATCATTAACCATTTTTTCCCCTTTGAAGCTTCCATAGGCTTTTGCTCATGCAACTTACATGAGTCTGATCCGCAGGATTTCATATCATTAGGTCTTATGACAACCTCAGCGCTGCCGACTTGGACCTGTTCACAGTAATCGTGATGATAGCGGAGGAGGGGTGTTTTCTTTCTTTCTTTCTTTCTTTCTTTCTTTCTTTCTTTCTTTCTTTCTTTCTTTCTTTCTTTCTTTCTTTCTTTCTTTCTTTCTTTCTTTCTTTCTTTCTTTCTTTCTTTCTTTCTTTCTTTCTTTCTTTCTTTCTTTCTTTCTCTCTCCGTTTTCATAACTTTGCACAGCTCTACCCCAGAGTAGTTACTGTTTCAGGTCAAAGGTTACTCCTGCGGAATGTCGCAGTTTTTTTTTTCCCTCCTCCTCCTTGATGGACATGGCGACGAGCCAAAGCTGTCCTCTCTCTCTCTCTCTCTCTCTCTCTCTCTCTCTCTCTCTCTCTCTCTCTCTCTCTCTCTCTCTCTCTCTCTCGCTGAGCCACATTCCTACACCGCCTCCTGCGTCCGCAGCGTTTGCTGTTAATAAAACATGCCCTGAATCCATGAATGATAATGATGGGATTATGTGTGCGTTTGGCATGTGGACAAAAATAAATAAATAAATAAAAAATGGGGTTCTGTTGAAGTAATGAGAAGATCTGGAAGCTCACAGTGTTTTAGAAAAGTATTTCTACCCTAAATATGGTGAAAATATTCTTTCCCCTCCTCACAATGTCGCATTCATCTGGTCATATGCAAGTGTAAACACATTGATCTGGGCCAGATCAAAGTGATTTGGCCCAAAATTAGTAAAACTGAACCCAGAACAAAAACCAAAGACCTGGAGAAGATGCTAGCCGAAGCTGGTAAGACGGCGTGCGTCATCATTCACACTGAAACATGTCCAGTTAGGCTTGAATGCCACTCAGTAAGGAGGAAACTATTACTCCAAAAGTAACACAATAATCAGGTTGCAGTTTGAAGATCCAAAGACGTTCATGTTTGGAGACCTGTAGTCTGACAAAACTAAAGTGGAACTGTTTGGTCTGTTGCTACATTTGGAGATAAAACCTGGGAACAGCATCCCATCTGTTTTAGTATGGGGGTGGCAAGCATCGTGTTGTGTTGGCTATAATAGATGACATCATTATTAAAGAATATTATGTGGAAATATTAAGGCAACATCATCCAGGAAGTTGATGATTTGGGTCCAACATCATCCAGAAAGTTGGACCCATTAGGTCCAAATGGGTCTCACAAATGGACAGTGACCCTTAGCATACAGTCAAAATAGTTGCAAAGTGGCTTACGGACAACAAAGTCAATGTTTATTGGTGTGGCCGTTGCCAAAAGCCCTGATCTCAGTCCAGTAGAGATATTAGATATGAAACGGCAAATGTGACAAAGTCGCCTTACAAACCTGACTCAGTTACACCGTTTCTGAACTCCAAATAAAAAACTACTGAGAAGCTTGTGGAAGGAAACCCAAAAGGTTTGACCCAAATTATGCAGGTCAAACGTTGAATTTAACATTTTTTTTTAGCTCTAATGAGGAAATTTATGGAAACATCTAATTTTGAAGACACCGATACATAAATCTCCAATATACTCTATTATTATTGTGATTCTGGGCATAAAACTGACCTAAAACATGAGACGTTTGGTCTGATTTAACTTCAGACGGTGAGAAAACAAAGGTGCATGTTTTTGTTCGGTGTATGTAAACTTCTGGTGTCGACTGTAAATGCAAGAAAGTCAGTGATGAAGAGCAGGATCACTAAGGCGGGTTTTGGCTGACTTGTGTGTGAAATGGTGGGAGCCAGAGGAGGTGGGGGGGATGGATTGCTGAAAAGCGCCTCAGTCTGTTTTTGGCATCTCACCAGCAAAATCATGTATTCACAGAGGGGGGGAAAAAAAAAAAAAAAACTTAAGTGACCTTCCTTGGCGGGCTGCAAGGACGCTCAGGCTCAGTCATGCTGCAATAACAGCGACGCCTGTTGGCTCCCGCTACTGACTGACTGGTCTGACTGACTGACGCGCCGTCGTCTTCTGGAACAAACTCCAATGCGCGGGTTCACAAGAGTATCTCAAAGTTTATTTCTTTTCATAATGTGACGATTTAAAAAAAATTCTGTACATTGAATTATTGCATTCAAATATTTCATTACATGGTTATCAACTTGATACGTTTTGGGTCACCAGCCCCTCAAATGGAACATTTTCTGAGGGTGTTTTAAATAAGAGGCATGCTTAAAGATCTGTATTTACATATATATCTACATTTTTTTTTTTTGATTTTTTTTTAATATATATAAAAATAAAAATCTCTCCATGTACAAGTCTTGCATATGATACACTTCATGTCCAACAAATGCCCCAAAGTGATTGACTGGACCTCAGAGGCGGCTCTCGGCACAGAGACAGACATACCCAAGAGCCGACCCAAGGCATAAGAAAACTGAATAGCTGCTCAGGGCCTCCAGAGCCAACAGGGGGCAGCAAAGAGCTCTACAACTGTTGCACAAGTCAAATTTTAGATTTTTTTTTCTTGTACAAGTGATACATCTGCAGTTTATTGTGCAAAATAAAACTTGTGATCATATTATACATCATATTTGAAATCATTTAGTATTTATATGGTTTTTACAGTTTATGCTATACAATCATGGTAACGTTTCTGTTATATGAATGATGCGTTAACTTTTGAACATGACTGATATAAAAAGGAATTATTTGAATGATACCAGATGATGAGGACCCCAAATCAGATTCTGCTTTGGGCCCCATTCAGTCTTGGACCGGCTCTGTATGCCAGGACTGGATTCTGTGAGCTCACTCAGCAAGACAGCCACATCTGTCTCAGCTTCAAAGCATCATAAATTAAAACTCTGGAAAGTCTGTGCATTTCATCGAGAGCGTGAGAGTTTTTTTGCGGCGCTCTGCCCTAGACGTCGTTGTTGGGGCAGTGCGTCGGAGTCGGCGTGTAAACGGGAATGGTGACTTCGCTGATCTCCTGCACCCTCACTGGTCTGGGCGGGGTGACCAGGACGTAGTCGTATTCACTGTGCAGGACCTTCTCATAGACGCTCTGCAGCCCCACCGTTTTGGGGATGTGGGCCTGGTAGTAGTTGTCCCTGCGGTTGGGGTCCCGGGGCAGCGAGGCCGTCTTGGGCAGGCTGCTGAAGGAGGAGAGGGTTGGGGCCGGAGAGGGGGCCGCGTTGGCTCTGGTGGCCGTGGGGCTCCAGCATCGGTCCGAGTGGCCCAGGACTTTACACTCACTGGTGCATGCCCACAGAGCTAATAGAGGAACAAGGTTAGGTTAGATATGTGGACTGGCACAACTCATCTCTTTAATCTATTGTTTTGGAGTCTTCACTCCTTACCGTTTTGGCCCCCCATTGGAGGAACCATGGCCCCATCCTTCTTCAGGCCAGTGTCTCCGCTGACATCACTGTCACTGTCATTGAAGTCACTATCCCCCTTGCCACTGTCTTTTCCACTGAAGGCGGGGTCCCGGGCAGAGATGGTGGTGTAAGAGTTGCCCTTCCAGATGGTGATGGGCCTCACCGCCTCTTTACCGTTCCCATAGCCAGGCAGAGTGGAGTATCCCTGAAGGAGAGAAGAAGAAAGCACGTTAGTGTCTGCTTAGTAAACACATTTCTCCCCCCTCCTCACAACCCCTCTGTCCCAAAGGAGCATCTCACCTCGTGTTTATTCCCTCGGAGTTTGCTGTTGTTGTCTGAGTCATACACACAGGGCACCTCGCTGCCGTCCTCAGAGGCCGAGCACATGTCGCTGCCCCCGGGGTGAGCCGGAGTGAAAGCACCGGGCTGGCTGCTGTACGAGTGTCCGTCAAAGACCTCCGCTCCCCCTCCTCCTCCTGCACCCGCGCCTACTCCTCCCCCCGCGGCTCCGTGGAGGGGCAGAAGCGGGTTGTCCCCCGCGTGGTTCCTGCCCCGCTCCAGCGTGCCCTTCTCCCCGTAGGAGTCGCTGTCCTCCCCGCTTTTGTCCCGCCGGCGCCGGTTGCAGGTGGTCGCGATGAGGATGATGGCGAGCAGCAGGAGCGTGCAGCTTCCCGCGAGCACGACGATGATCACCACCGACAGGTCCCACTGCGCGCGCGCCTCGTCCCCGCCGCCCGCCTGGTACACCGTCCTGTCGCTCGGCGGGGAGCCCGCGATGATGAGGAAGTGGAGCGTGGCGGTGGAGGTGAGCGCGGGCCTCCCGTTATCGCTCACCGTCACGGTCACGCTCAGGGTCTCGTCCACGTCGTGGCTGAGCACCTGGTTCAGGTAGATATCACCCGTGACTTTGTTGACGGAGAACACGGAGGGCTCTCCGGTGGCGAGCCCGTACGACAGCTCCGAGTTCATGCCCTCGTCAGCGTCCCGCGCCTCCACTCGGGTCACGATGTAGCCCGTGGGCGCGTCCCGGGGCAGAAGGACCTCAGCCGAGCCGTTGTTGAGCGGCGGCTGTAAAATGAGCGGCGCGTTGTCGTTCTGGTCGATGATCCGGACGTAGACGCTGGCGCTGCCGGACAGAGGCGGGGAGCCGCCGTCGCTGGCTGTAATTCGGAGCTCCAGCTGCTTCATCACCTCGTAATTGAAGCTCCTGAGGGCGTAAAGAGAGCCGCTGGCGGGATCCAGAGACACGAAGGTGGAGATTGGGGAGCCCATGAAATAGGTGTCCGCTAGTTTGTAAGTGACCTTCCCGTTTGACCCCATGTCCATGTCCCGCGCCACCACCGTGGTGATGTAGGCGCCGGGTGCATTGTTCTCCACCACCGCCACTTCGTACACGGGCTTGCTGAACACCGGCGCGTTGTCGTTCTCATCCGTCAGTCTGATGGTGTACTGTGTGATGGTCCTGAAAGGAGGGGAGCCCAGATCCTCCGCCACCACCGTTAAGTTGTATTCGGGGATCTTCTCCCGGTCCAGCGGGCTGGTGCTCACTATCATGAAGCTGTCCTCGTACGCCTGCTGCAGTCTGAAGTGGTCGTGTCCGTAAAGCGTGCAGTGCACCTGCCCGTTTGCGCCAGAGTCTCTGTCCGAGGTGCTGACCAGAGCCACGAAGCTCTCTCTGGCTGCAGCCTCTGTGATGTACGCTATCCCCGCTGTGATAGAGGTCATCGGGGTGATGGAGATCTCCGGCGCGTTGTCGTTCACGTCCTGCACCTGAACTACGATTTTACAAATGGCCGGGCTCGGGTTCGGACCCAGGTCGGTGGCCTGGACATCAAACTCGTACGTGTTCTTGCTCTCAAAGTCAACGGGGCTCTCCAGAGTGAGCCGCCCGGTCTTCCTGTCCACCCTGAAGAGTTGCCGTATCTCGGAGGGCACCTGGTTTCCGAACCCGTAAACCACCTCACCGTTCAGCCCTTCGTCCGGGTCCTCGGCGTTCAGGTCCAGCAGCAGGGAGCCCACCGGCGCGTCCTCGGGCAGGTCCACGGAGAAGCTGCTCCTGTCGAACACCGGGCTGTTGTCATTGTAGTCTTTCACCTTGACATTTATGCGCGTCGTCCCGCTGCGGGACGGGTTGCCGCCGTCCATGGCGACCAGCTCCAGCGCGTAAGAGGCTTGCGTCTCCCTGTCCAGCTCCTTCATGAGCACCAGCTCCGCATATTTAACCCCGTCGGCCCTGCTGAGCACATCGATGGAAAAGTGACTGTTGACGGAGATCTGGTAGCTCTGGATGTAGTTCACCCCGACGTCCTCGTCCACGGCGAAGTCCAGCGGGATGCGGGTGCCGACCGCCGTGTTCTCGGAGATCTCCAGACTCGACTCCTTTCGGGGGAACTCGGGGGAGTTGTCGTTGATGTCCTTGACCTCCACCTCTACGTGGATGAGCTTGAACTGCTCTTTGGAGAAGCTGACCACGTCGAAGGCGATGAGACAGTGCAGGGTGTGTTTGCAGATCCGCTCCCTGTCCACCCTCTCGCCTATCGTCAGCTGCCCGTCGCTCTCCCTGAGACGGATGAAAGAGGAGTTGAACTGTTTCATCATCCTGAAACTGTTCCTGGAGCCTCCCGATAAGGGCGAAGTAGAGTAAACGTCCTTGGCTAAGTTTCCAATCACTGTCCCCGGCGCGTCCTCCTCAAACGTCTGATATTTCATCGTTTTTCCTTGCGTAAAAGCAGCCAAGACCAGGACGGAGGCGCACGTAAACACCAGCAGCCCGTTCCACCCTCTTTCTCCCATCTTGATATTCTGAAATTCAGCAAAACTGTCCTCACTGAGTCTAACTTAGGAGTTCAAACAAAAACGCACCTGGTCTAATAATAATAATAATAATAATAATAATAAAAAGTGTCCTCCTCTCCCTTCAGTCCACTCTCCTGGGTTGTTGGTCAGAACAAAGCCCGTGATAAATATTCCATATGTCTGATTATGCGCACTCAGGATGCGCTCCGCTCCCTCACTCACTCACTCACTACTGGAGGTGTGCTGCTCTGTCAGCGCAAGCGGGCTGCAGTGTTTGCGGGAGGGTTTATATGGCGAGGCATGCAAATGAGCCGCACTGTGACCAATCCGTGCTTTGAGATGGGGAAGACAGAGAGAGAGGGAGGGAAGGAGGAGAAGGGGAAGGGGGGGGGGGGGTCTTCTGCGAGACCTCTAAACCCTGTTTAGAGATTCCTGGGCTGTCCGGAGCAAGTTGGCACCCAATTTGTGGGCTAAATGCAGAGCTTGATTTAATACAGCCATAGTTTCCGTTGCTTGTTTATGTTCCTCGGGGCTGTTAAATGAGTCTGCGCACCGACACATGGGTGGAGGGGGAGGCACGGAGATGCGCAGTGTCCCTGAGCTAGAGGACAAAGCATTTGAATAGGAGTGTCTGACTGGGACTGCTTTTACCTCTGAAAAGAGCTTTCAGGCTGTGCGAAGAGATTTACACCGAAACACCGTTTAGATTCCCGCACACGCTTGTCCCGTGTAACCCACTAAGAGAAAACACGAGGCTGAGATCCGCCACTGACCTCTCCACCTCTAAAGCAGGAGGAGACCTTAAACTCGAAGCACGCACGACACAATTTATCATTTTCACCTCATCCTCGGAGCGCCCTCATCCCTCCGGCCGGACAAATATGCTGAATAATGGAAATGGCCACAGTGCTTTGGAAGCGTATTCGGACCCTTGACCCGTTTTGTTCCACAGTTTTTTACATTATGACACACCACCTGCAACGGTACTGTTTTTGGGGATTTTTGCGTCATTGCAAACTCAGAAGTAAAATAATATGGAATTTTTAAACGCAGATGAATCTGAAAAGTGTGGCGTGCCGCTGGAAGTCTTCAGAGGCGCGTCTCAGTAGCTTTGGACATGACAGGCGGACAATTTTTGTACGTTTTTCTTTGCTCGGCAGCCCGAGTTCAGTCAGACCGGATGGAACATCAGTTTTCCAAACTTCCCGCACTTGCTGGAAAGTCATCTGCGGTCTCTTAACGGGTTTCCTTCCAGGATTCCCAACCGTCTCATTAAGTCAAAACAGCCACCTTTTCCCTGCATCCCCATGGCACAGTGCTGCCACCATCATGTTTCACAAAGGGCCTGGCGTACTTTGAGGGTCTGCTCTGCTGCGTTAGTTTTAGTTGGACAGTCTGTGTGTGTATTCTGATTGAACAGACCTCAGTTATCCTCACAGTTTGGGATACAAACTTCTCCACAACTTTCCCAGTGACCTGCTCTGTTTTTTACCCATCGTGATGTTCTCTAATAATAATCTCTAACAATAAATCATATTCTGAAGCGCACTTCTAACTTTACAGGGTTGGTTTTTATAAGACGTTTGTCACACTGGAGTTTGTTTAGGGGTAACATAGTAAATGGGGTTGAATGAGGTCCATCTTTCATATTTTTATTGGTGAAAAATAAAAAAAATCTCCATTATTTTACTTTAACCTCACAAAGCTGTGTTGATAAGACACTTCCAAGAAATTAATTTCCGCATATGCTCAGAAAAATGTGGTGCTAATGCCGTGATTTCATAAATTCCAATAAATTCTAATAAATTCCCTCTTCCTCCCGTTCACTCATCGCCCCTGCTGTGCTCTAATCTTGTAATTGTTTGTCTTTCAGATCATATCTCCAGCTACACGGGGACTATATGCACTTCAACATTGATTTTACTCTAATTCGGTCTTAGCTCAGATCGGCTCACGAGATGTCTTGTGCAGAAAAGAGGGAGACATAGAGGCCATTTCTTTTCTTTCTTTAAATTAAAGCCTATGTAACGGCGCTGTTTAACGCGCGGCTCCCAGTGGCCTCGGCTGCTGGAACAGAGAGGCGCAGGTGAAGACGGACAAATACTCCCAGCTTTTACCCGTTACAAATGGGATTTAGCTGTAAATGCAGAGGGTGAGGGGGTTGGGGGGGTTTATCAGGATTTCAATGGTGAGATTATATCAAAGGCCTATGAAGCCCTCGTTAGCAGCAGCGGGATAATGGCATGACGGGGTCTCCCTTTGCAGCCGTCCTCGCCTGCATTGTGGCCCCTCTGAATCTGTCTGCGCGGGCCCTCGTCCTTTCTGAACCCCTTGCAGCCCCTCCAAGCCCCACTACCTCCCTCTCAGCCTAACTGTGGCATAATGAAGCAAAGCCACATGTAGCCTTTGTAGCACCATGCCCTTCCACCCCTCCCTCGTCCTCTCCAGATCCAGAAACAGTCCCCGGCTATGACTCCTTTCATTACTCGGAGATGGGAGATGAATTGCCCCGGACACCAGGGTCCCCCCCATTAAAATACATTTAGAGACAGACCGGGGCCCCGTCACGGCTCTTTAAGAGATTTTCTCATTCTTCCTATAGGGCTCGCTCGCTTGCTCTTTCCCGACCCCTCCTCAAGCTGCACCCCCTCCCCCAGCCCTTTTTCCAGGGGCAACACTTGCCTTGCAGTGGAAGCTAATACAGGTTGGCATGTTCTATAAAGAACCCATCTGCCACTGAAAGTCAAATAGAAGGCACCTGAATGAACAAGCCCAGCTTAGTTGGGCCTGTCCCAAAGAAGCAGACATGAGACTTTGATTGATTAATGACATCACTTTCCAATTACCCCAGAAGAATGAGATCACCTCATGACTTTATGCTTTAAATGAGCCAGACTTGAGGTCCTGGGGCTTTTTGAAGGATTTTCAACGTTTTTTTCTTCTTTCTTTGCAATTTGCCTACTTATTCACTCATTTTCTGTTCAGAGCTCATAGAACAGGATATCAGATTGTGTAGCATGTGTGTGCACTGCAACTGGTTGGTGAAATGAAGAAATATTAATTGGTATTGCATCATTGGTTGGGCCCCCCCACCCCCCATATTTAACAGGAAAACTTCTAAGTTTAAAGTCAAAAATGTATCTGATTCCATATCTTAAAATCCAGCATGCCTGCCTTTCAGTAAAACAGTGAACTCAAACCACATGTGAGTTACTGTAATCTACAAATACTTGAGTCCTCCATAACTGCCTTTTTTAATGGTTCAAACACTAAATATACCTTAATATGCATTAATATGCGCAGCGGAAACCGTTTAAGCTCTTCCACAGAAGCTAACATCCACGGTCAGCCAATCAGGAAAATAAATGCCGCTCCTGGATTGGCTGCTTTGAAAACACCAGCCAACAGCGTGTCAAGTAGCATTTTAGCTAGCTGTTTCAATTTCCCGTGCTATATTTCCTTTAAAATACTTTAGATGTAATCTAAGAAATCTAAGAAAAAAAAACTGAATAGGTTTTTACCCTAACGTAACACCAATGATTTGGTGTTACGTTCCACAGAAAATTCCGCAAATATCGAACCATTAATAGCGGAGGTTCGTGTAGAGGGCACTTTGCATGACAACTGAGAGGACATATAATTTGTAAAGCAGAAATTATGGAAAACAGGACTTATAGCGCCCCTACAGGCCATGTCACCCAGTGCAACCAGCTCAATTAACCATATCAAAACCACCTGTAGAATTACTGCTGTGTTCATTCATTTCGTTTATTTAACCCGGTTTTTCTGATTTATATTACGGATCTCCACAGTAACAGGCATCTGACCGAGACTGTAAGAAATTCAAAGACCTCACAACGTAGGAGTGAAATACTTAAAAAGATACCTAGAAACAATGTCACACTCTTTAGTTTTCACCAGGATTTTACTTCATTGAGGGATGCCAAGTCTTTCAGAAACAGGTCAGACTGAAGATTACAGTTTGCATCAAGTTCCTGGCATTAAGCATTAAAACACATAAGCTTTGTTTCCCTGTTCAATGTTTACTGCTGGTACAATCATTTTTTTTTTACAATGAGGATTATAATTTCCTTGCTTCCACATTAAAAAGGAAGATAGTTGAAGGGAAGAATGGCTTTGTATATGAACACATTCCAGTCACTGAAGTGATAATTATGTTAGGGACGACCTGCTTACATTAGTCTTGAGCAGACAATGCCGGATGGAAAAGCATAGTTATTAATAATACTCAGTACCCCATCATATCCAGCATGAAAATTCATTAAGAAATGTATTCATGTAGATTACATTTTTATAGTCAAAGAAAGGCAACAAATATAGATACACCAATTTCAATCGTACATTAGAAGAAAATCAACTTTTTATATATAAAAAATGACCCCTAATGACGAATGTGCTACTTATGAAAGTTGTTGTCATTTAAACGTCTTGAATATTGTAGACACCAGCTTTTTGATGACCATTCATCTTGAAAATTGCCTCAGCAGCACTAACCTTGATTTTTATGAATAAGTGAAACTCATAAAATGTCCTGTTTTTTCTCTGAACTTAAAACAAGATGTGGGCGGCAGAGCTGTTCTTGTACTCTGCCAAAGGCATATTAGAGATGCTTACATTTTTTATTTTTAGTTTTTTGCAGTTGTGGGTGTGGAGCAGTGAACTGCAGAGTGATGAGCATGGAAGACAAAAGTTGAGTTTTGTAGTGCAAAAATATAGGGCCGAGTATGGAACCCGGTGGAACTCCTTTATTTTATTGTATTCATTGGCGTAACAGGAATGTTGTGCTGTAATAAGCAACTCTATTAAGAGATCTATTAACAAAATAAAATACAATAAAAGTACTGATAGCCATCAATGGGCCGTGTTTGATTTATGAAGCCAATCAAACCATTTGCTTGGAAAACAATATCTGCAAGATGTGATCAGTGGTGTTAAAGCCTTTAAAGGGATCTTAAACATTGCTGCTGGTCAGGATGGTTTGATATGTTATTGATTACCTTCATAAGGGCTATGGTATTTTACTTTATTTTATTTTCATTTGTTTTGAAAAGCACAAATTTTTCTCCTCTAAAAACTAATTAAATGCAGATTAACAGTAGCGAAGAATAATAATAAAAAAAACTTCTACAAGGGCAACAAAAACAGCAATGATATTCATAGTAGTAATTTGCTTTGCAGCTGCAACATTAACCTCGGTGCAAAAAAAACAAAGAAAAAAAAAAGATCTTTCATTCAGGCGACATGGTGAAGAGCTCTTTCAGATGAAGACAGAGAGGCTTTTTTTTTTTTTTCTGAGCCCACAGCAACAACATACTCAAAGTGTACACCGGATTCCCGCGTATTCCAACACCGCTCAGCGTTTTCTCACACCCAGAGGTACAGAGCAATCAAAAGCAAATAACGCTGCTGTATGTCGCGTCTCGCCTGGCGGATTAAAAAAAAAAAATCGCTGCACGTGCACACGCGCGCGCACTACACAGACAATTTTCCTCCCCCTTTAAAACAGTTGTTGGACAGACTCTTGCATCCACACACACACACACACACACACACACACGTCGCGTTGTTGAAAGAGTGCGCTGAGTCAAACTGTATCATCGTGATTAGTTTATTCAGGATCACCAAACTCCCAGCATGGGCATCAACATAGCAATCAGCGTCACCTGGACTACCTGAGCCTGATGCTCTTTTATGATGTCATCACAGGTGGCCATTTGTAGTTTTTAACCATGCATAACACTAACACCACAACACACACATCTACCCTGACAAGAAAATCTCTGATTTGAAGACTCAAAAAAAAAACTTCTGTCACGTGATCACCGTGTCAATCGCGCCCGTCTGCACGCGAGCGCAACAAAAGCAGAATTAAGGAGAGTCTCTGAAATCCTCTCCATTCTTCACGAGACGTATTAGCATTTTCTTTAACATATATAAATATGTCTTTAGAGCGCCCTCACCCCCCCACCTCCCATTCTTGCTCTCATCTCCCCCTTCTTTTCTTCCATTCTTCCGCATTGTGGCTCCATTTGCTCAAGTGATCGCAGAGGGTATTTGGGGGTCTGAAGCTGCTCGGCCGATCCGTGCCTTTTGTTGGGGTTTAACTCTTTCACATGGAAATGGGCGATTTGGTCGCTTTTGTGTCCAGCAGATAAGCGCTTGGAAGTGGGGGTGAGGGGGAGGTGGGGGGAGCAGGAAGGGTGAGAAAGGAGGACTTTGGGAAGGAGGGGTGTCTGTTTAGGATAATCGATCAGAGTTGGTGACCCCCGCACCTAACCCCACGCACACACACCACCCCTAAATCTCACTTGCTCACGCGGCCATCCTTTGGCCGAACTCGCGTGCCATCACAAGCCCTGATCTCTAATTGGTTTCCAGCAGTAATTATCCAATTACCGCCTCTCCAGCGGAGAGCCGCTCTCAACGCTGAGCTGACCCGGATAATGGCCTCACCCTTCTGCACTATTGATGGAAATCATTAGGAGTGAACGCGCCCCGTCGGCCCCGGGAGTGCAACACTTGAGAAAGTTGCATCGCTGCTCCCGGCGATATAGAGGCCTTTATGGCGAGGACACCACTTCACATGCAGAGACCATTCAGGCAGCATTATTCCCAAACTCTTATCGAAATTGAATTCATGAAAAAGTGGTCGGTGGGTTAATTTGGCCCCTTTGTGTGGCCATTAAGAAGTAAATGTTGTGAGCCTGACATTAGAGGGCAGCTTCTCATGGGAATACTGGGGACGTAAAACGTCAAAATTTCTGGCTGGAAGATTAATTTAAAATGTTTTTGGTGTTTTTTTTTTTTTTTTTTTACTAAAACACAAACAAAACTGTCAGCAATTTTCACTCGACTCTACGAACTTGTCAATGTTTGGCCTGTTTCTGGATTTCCTTTTGGAATGGACGTATCCAGAAAACTTTCAAAGGGTTGGTCAGATGGGGACGACTGAAGATCTTGGGGAAAAATGCTATAACAGAATTTCAAGGATATTATCATGTTGTATTCACATTTAAGGGCCAGAACAGAAAACCATCAAGGGCAATAAGCAAAAATAAATGAATGTTCTCTCTGATTTTCTATTCATGCATCTTGTAAAAACATAATGCAGTTTCTGAATGGGGGGCAGCAAATTTTGTTGGGTTGACCACATTCTGCATTAGCCTATAATTCAAATGAAGTCAGTATTTTAGTGTCTAAGTTATGTTCAAAGACATTTGGAGTTTCTTAAGTCAACTGTGTTTACATTGGGTTGGTACATGAATTGCTTAAACTAAACCAAACTTCAAGTAGGCTGGTTGGTGTTTTGATAAGAAGAACACGGCAACCATACATTGTCATTTTAACACTTTTATTCCAATGCACTGTAAAAAGGAAATTGTTCAATGGTGGTCGAATTAAAATAACAAATCATACCAAAGCATTTTAATTTAAAATAAAACCCAAAATGTGTAATATTTTACACCCTAATCTTGGTTTTTTTTGCTTCTTCTTAACCTGGAAAACAAACCGGATAACTTACTAGTCATGATGGGGACACACCAGAGGGCACATCAGATCAGAAACCAAGCAATGAAGTAAAAAAAAAAATGGTCCAGACTTCCAACACCAGATTGTGTCACTGCACAAGTCTGGATATAAATACATAAACATTTTTCCCAGCTTTGTAGTTTCCAGTGTTTGGAAATGAAAGAAGATTAGAACCAAAACTTCACCACCAACTCAGTCAAAGGTCCTCTGTCAGGGAGGTGAGAAGCAACTTCACAATCACTCAGCTAGAGCTTCAGTCGTCCCCGATCGGAGAACCATCCAGAAGGTCAACAGTACTTCAGGTACTTCACCAGTCAGGCCTTTGTGGTAGAGTGATCTGACAGGCTACTTGAACTTTGTAGAAATTAACCTCATAGATTGAGACCAGAAGAAAAACAGACACTGCTAATCACCTGGCCAACACCACACCTACGGTCAAGGATAATGGAGCAAGAATCATGGTATGCAGATATATGAAATTCTCCTCCACAGTGCTCTGGAAATCACACTAAGGCATTGATTGAACTTCCAACACAATGATTAGCCAAACTATCCTAGCAAGAGACTAAAGAAGTGGCTTGTACTTAAATACAGTAGAAGATCTATGGATGGACCAAAAATGTCTCTATCGATGTTACTGCTTTGATGCTAGTATTGCTGCTAAAGGTGCTTCAACAAAGTATTGAGCAAAGACTGTATGAGCAGCATTGCCCAGAATCATTCTTTCCTATGTCAAATTTAAGTTTTGAAATTATTTTCTTTTCATCAAGAAGTTTGTTTCTGACAGGAAAGCAGACAGGTTTTTCAGAAATTATTCACACTCTTCTTAATAATAGATGGAAAAATGTGTTTTGATGTTTCCATTGGTGTTTTTGATACCATTTAAGGTTGGAAGGCCTCCTTCTCATCACCCTAATCTTTAGCTAACTCCACAGACTCTCTCTGACACTCTGTTCATTACTCTGGATGGGCCACTTCAAAACGCTGACATTACTTCCATCTAGAGGTGCACTGATTGCAGTTTTCTGGCAAATCTTTAAAAACTTTGACCCGTCGATTCCAATTTTGGCCGATGCTGATTTTTTTTTTTTTTTTGTCCAAAATGTTGCTAAATATAGGAAGAAAATTGCTGAGTTTTCAACAATGGGGGACTGTTGTTAACTGCAAATATGCAGACATGACCTGGTGGACCGGTCTGTCAGTCAAACCGTTCTCATGGCAGAGCAGAAGAGGACAGTCGTTGATTTTTAGATCTTTGTAGAGACAGATGAGATCGGTGGATACGATCTTCTTCACATGTCAGAATCGGCCGATCATAGATCTTCCGAAATTGAGGAAGTCGGTACCGATATATAGTTGAACATACTTTCAAAAGAATTATGTTGGCAAAATCTAAACACGTGTATGAATTATACGTGTTGTTGTTGATGTTAGCTTTTACTAAATTTACGAGCAAACTGTTTTCACATTGTCAGACAGTGAATCCAATTTAGAAAAAGGCAAAATGCTGAACTGCCGATTTTCCTAACATTAAACTTTCACAGTTTCTACTTAGAAATCTGAAAATCTACTTTATTTCCTTTCATGTTTAAAGATGCACGAATGCACCAATAAATGTGCGTTGAGAACCATGTGAAACAGTTTAACTTTGGAAAGTTTCTGCATCCGGTCGGTCAGTGGACGGGGCAGTAAACAGCAATGAGGCTGATCTGAGCGCAGCAGCAGGCCTGGGCTGGCACCACAAAGCCGACAGCAGATTGATAACGTCCAGTTTTACGCCCCGACATTCCTTCCCTGCTTCCTCCACCTCTCCTTCTCCCAGAGTTAACTCCTGCCCCAATCTATCACCTTCCAGCCCATCTGTCGCCGATAGCCGCAACACTTTGAATAAATTCCTCGCCCCGACAAACAAAACGGTTAACACCTCATGAATACAGCTTTTACACCCCGCACACAGATTGTGGGGAAACTTTAGGGCCGCAGGAGTAAGTAGAGCAAAGAAATCTGTCCGCGGACACTCCCCTCTTCCCTTCCACTTCATTAGCAGTATTGTGCTGGGGAGCGCGCAATCTGTGCGGCCATCTCCGCCCGGCCTCGCCAGCTTTCTGATGACTTTCCGATGATGATTTAAAGGCTCGCACGGTCCCGTCCCCAGTTTCGCACTCCAACCCGCCTCCCCATCTCCCCGTCTCATTCTCTCCTTTCTCCTCTTTTCAGTTTGGGCCGCTTTTGTCTGGAGCTGCTTCCATCATTCTGCTTTTTCCAGGAGGGGAGGGCCCCGTAAAGATTCACACATCAACCTCGCATAAAGGAGTTCCACAGGGCAAACTTTGGCCCCTTGTTTCAGCCCACCACATACACACACACACTTTTTAAAACTTTTTATTAGTTGTATGTTTTGTAAATTTCATATATAAGTTCTGCCTGATATTTGTGAATGCATCACACGGAAATAGAAGATAGTAGTAGCTTTCAGTTTTTATATGGCAAATTTTAAAGTAAATCTTTTTTTTTTTTTTTTTTTTAACCCAAATAGTGGTAAAAATAATAACCCTTGTGATGGGTCGTAAGTTTCAATCCAGTTTTGGCTCATTTTCACTGTGACACAGTTACTTTTACAAAACATATTTGACCTCCAATATTTGTTAAAAACTGTTACTATGTGGTGACAGTATAACATGAGAGATAATCTGTAAAAACGTCCAGCCTATTGCCCTCTGAAGAAATGGATCGCTCCAACCAATCAGAGCCAGCAGGGAGGTCTTGGAGCTGTCAATCATCCTCGGGTATGCTGCTAAATGTGAAAACGACAGAAAAAAAAATTATCTGCTGTCATCGGTACCCATGCTAACTAGTTTTAGCATTGATGGCAGGCTTTGTTGTGGTGAACCAGCTGTAACAGAGAGAAACGGGGGAGTGTGTGAGCAGCCAGTACACGAGGGTGATTAAGAGCGCTAAGACCCTCTGTCTGGCTCTGATTGGTTGTTCCTGATTGAGTGCTGCATTTCTGAAGTTTGTACTGGGAAAGGCAGAGGAGCTGAATTTTTTAAACAGATTATCATATTGTACCGTCATCACATGATGATAGTTCTGATGATAGTGCGGGGTATATATATATATATATACACACAATTTTTTTAAACTTACATACTCCAATTTTAAGTAATGGTCAATTTAACTTGATCTTTGGATAGTTGTTCTAACCCAGTATGGGTCAAACCACCAACCCAACCCTGTTGATTTAAAACAACCCAGCGTCGGCTCGGTCCAGATTTGACCCAGCACTGGTTCGTCCCAAGGTTGGGTTATTTTTAAACCAGCATTTTTTTCAGTGTGTGAGGAGAGGGCATTGGGGGAGCTTGGGGGGGTGGGGGGGTTGGTTACTCTGAGGAGGTTTTCTAAAATGCAAACTCCTCTAAATGCCCCATTTCCCTCTTTTTAAAACAAGCAGGAACTACAAGGTAGCATGTGAGCATAGTGGAAAGCTCGGGGGCTTTGTGTGCTGCACACCTGATGGTTGCACTATGCCAGATTGCGCTGCGCCTTACATGAACAGATGGGGGGTGGATGAGCTAAGAAAGGCACGGAGGAAGGGAGTGGCACACGTCTGGATATCACTCATGTGGAGTTATGTGTTGTTACTGCGTGGGCCATATACACTTAGACATGCAGCTGTGTGTGATGCGGTCTATAGGAGGACGGTAAACAGTGATGCAGCCTGGGATGATCCATCTGTCAAAGCTTACTGAACAGGAATGTGTGTAAACTTGTAAGTTTGGACTTTTCAACTTTTTAAACATGTCATGTTGTCATCATGAATTTCAATGTATTTCAGTGGATTTTCAGGACAAAGTAGTGGAAGGGTGCAGGGTTTGCAAACTTTTATAGATGACCACTTATGCTTTCTTGAACAGGTTAGATTTATGCTTAGTAAAAAAATTTGCACAGATAATGGATAATAAGATTAGTTTTCCCTGTTCCGAGCTTGTTTCAGATTGAGTTGTTTTAGGGCGTCTTGTCACTTTAAATCCAAATAAGCTGCTGGCCACGCCCCTCACCTCCGCAACTCAGCGTTTACACTCGCACGTGAAAATGGTTATATACAACTGTACATCTTTGAAAATTATTAGTAGAGCCTCCAGCGCAAACAACAAGAATGCAACAAGTAGTCAGTCAGCAACTTACCTTTTCCAGAAGCCATTGTACAGCGGTAAAACCAGCTGACCAGACGTGCTGCTGCTCCGCTTGGGTTTCTAGGTGATGGCGGCTTGATGCTGGGGTTGCTAGGTAATGAGCTGGGTTGTTATCAAGACATCAAAAAACATTAATTTGGCTGGGTGTTATTTTTTTTTTGTTTGTTTTTTTTTCTTTAAGCTCTTGGACTATTTTCAGAAGCAGTAGAAACCCAAATAGAAGTACAGAAATGAGCAAAATATGAATTTTGCTTAATGCATCCCCTTTAAGTAAAAAATGATGTGAAACCATGTATCATTTTTCATCCACTTCAAAATTATACACTAATCTGTGTGGGTTTAGTACTTAAAATCCCATAAAAAAATGAAAGTTTTTGTAGTGAAGTGATAAAATGGAGAGAAGTTCAATCAGTGTGAATGTTACAGACTCAATGAGACTTTGTGTGATGCAGGAGCAACGCAGCAAAGAAAACATTTACATGGTACTGTTCATTTCTTTGTATAGTTCTAAATTTTTTTTAATGCTTTTCTTATTCTTCATGAAATGCCCTCGGCTCCTTTTGTTTACCAGTGAAGCACTTCATATGTTTTCTATAGAAACGACTTAGCTTGCCTTTAAAGCACAAACGTGATCACGCTCTTAAAGTCACAGGCCGCGATAAAGTACCACAATCTTCTTATTGCTGCTTGGATTTGGCTATTCATAATCTGACACGTTATGATATAGAGTCCAGAATGCAGCCTAAACTGAAAACAAGCACGTAGCAGCTGAACAGAATGACAACCAGTCACAAACGTGTGAGCGTTGCGTCTTGTTTAGGACCCTCGGCATCACGTTGTGACCTTGTAGCATCAATTTTTAATGCACAGCCTTCATCCGTCCTGACTGGAAGGAGCGCAGCCTCCTTAATCTTCCAATTCAGACGTGACGGGTGAGACGCCGCGGTGAAAACGCAGAGCTAGGCTGGACTGTTTTCTGATTCAAATTTATACGTAAAGGATTAAATTGAAGACAGAAGACGGCACAAGGTCAGCGGAGCTGCGTGAGTTGTCTGAACGTGCAGAAGCAGGCGGTAATAGTCGCAACTCCGAGGCACGAGTATGATTATTAAAAACAGGCCTGCGCAGGGCGCTAGCCTTAACCTTGAGTACTTCAAAGCACATTGGAATAAGGAACTGTCTCACTCTGGACTCAGAGCAGCTTTAAACCAAAGCACAGAATATGCCTTGTGTAGATTTTCCGCAAAATGCGACTGTGGCACTTTATGTACAATTTCCATACTCCACCATTATTGGTACTCCTGTTAAGTTGCCCAAAAAACATTCAAACAAGTACTTTCTGTATTGCAGGGCCATATTCTACACTGGAAATTGAAAAAGATAACCTTTAGTTTGACTATATGCTCTCCTACAATCCTCATATTTACTTTAGTAACCCATGACTTATGGTATAACTGGCGTATAAATGCGTTGTGGCTCATTGCCAGCTCAAAATTAGCCTGGTAAAAAACAGCCCCTTGTTCTATGCTTTGCTTCGTCCAGAGGGCCCGGACCCTCGGTTATTGAAAAATGATTGCTTCCTAGAGAGGCGGACTCTGACGTTTTAATTTGTACCCAATCACTAACGTTTTCCCATGACGTATTAAATACCAGAAATTGCCTGCACTGTCAACAACCATCCTCCACTGTGACGAGAGAAGTGCCGAGCCGAATGAGACGACTGTTGATCCAACACGGCCTGAACGACTTTACTCGCACTAATTAATAATTAAAACAGCGCAAAAAATCAGCGACATCGTTTAAAACTTCTCCTTCTGTTCAATGATTGTTCTGCTTGAAATTCTACCGGAAAAATCCAAGTCAATGGGAGAAATCCCAGACAAAGATTTCTCCCAGTGAAGGGAGATGAGAATCGAGCAGGATTGCGTAGGAAGGTAATGGCCAGGATACTACAACATATTGACCTGAACTTGACAGTATTCACAGTCGCATTAATAATTAAGACGGCACAAAAGCAGCAACTCTTTACAATCATCTGGTGTCGATCGAAGAGCAGCTTCAGTTTTATTTGAAGCACTGAATGTATTTAAAACACCAGAATGAGTATTCTACAGGAAGTTATTGGACTTTGGAGTAATTATGTATGTCATGCTGGGGTTGGGTGCTTATTGTAGAACTTCAAGCTGAAAGGGACAAAGATGGAGCAATATTTTAGTAGATTTTAACAGTCTACAGTTTTACACCATTCTTACATTTGACCCTGGTTTTTAAGCCAAGCAATGGTTCTGTGTAGAATTATCTTGGTTGAGCTGGGCAGCTCTATCAATTTCACTCATCAGCTGATTCGGAGGATCAACCGACCTCAAGTCTGCTGGGACAATTTTCAGAAAAAGTAAAGGACCTGGGTAGCGCAGGAACACACTATTGTCAACACAAAATCCCAAACTTTACTCCATTTTCAGTGGAGCTAGAGGACCGACAAGTCCTGGCTGATACGGCCAGCAGGCTCCAACATTGTAGCTTCACATTAAACCACAGGCATTGTTAGCTGAAAAAGATAGATAATAGACCGATAATGTCTGTCAACTCAGCGTTCCACCCCAACTAATATGTCTATTTTCAGTTCGGGTTGTTTAAAATTGCTAAGCTCAGCTAAAACCCAAGGCACATGTCTGACTAGCTGCTGGCATCTTCCACTCTGAGGACGTACTGAGATCTTGAGCAAGCACGTCTTTCTAAAACAGGTAGTCCAGTTCCTTTAGTGCCGCTTTCCTGAGTTTCTTTATGTCCTTGTGGGTTGGTAGTTGAGCCATTTGCTGTTTTGGATGATGTTTTGTGTTGTGTTTGTACAGCTTTCTAGCTTCTCTTAGGTGTTTCAATCATTCATTTGAACTGCTCCCTATCTCAGCCGGTCCTCATTGTTTATGTATCACTCCCTGTTTCTTCACTTCAGTGCAATATCCTGCTGTGGTACGTTCCTGTGTGTTTTTGGCTTTGATTCTGCACTCTGTTCTGTCAGTTTCTTCTTCTATTATTAAACACTCTGCTCTGCATCATACATGTCTGACCTCTCTACCTACATCTGGTTCCTCCATTCCACTGCACTTTAACAATGCCCATTGTTGCATATTGTTAGCATAGCCGCAGCCTGGTAAAAACCAGAGCCTCGTTTTTTGCCTCCCTTCAGACAGAGAGTGTGGACCCTCGGCTGTTGAGAAACGATTGCTTGCTGGAGGCGTAGAAGCTGCTGAAGTTGAAGTTTTGTTCTCAATCGCGAATGTGTTCCCGTGACGTATGAAATGCACCAATTCAACGCCATGAAGCTTACCGGAAATTGACTGTGCTGTAAACAGCCGTTCTCCACTGCGAAGAGAGAAGTGTTGAGCTGAACACAATGGCTGTCACTGTTAATTCAATATTTGACCAACACAGACTAAACGGCTTCATCCACTTCCTCCGCTGCCGTTACTAAATCTACAGGCAGACTACGATTCTAAAACAGCTCAGAAAATAAACATCATCGTTCACAACTTCTCCGTCTGTTCGCTGATTGACCTGGTTGAAATTCTACCAAAGGTATCCAAGTGAATGGGAGAAAACCCAGACGCAGTACTGAAGGAAGATTAGAATCGAGTGGAATTGCGTAGGAAGGCGATGGCCAGGCAAGGAGAACCTGTGATAATGCGGGCCATTTTGTCCTTCCCGAGGTTCTTAGAAACCTCGGGCCATCATTAGGTCTTTCAAAGGGATATCGATCCAAAGAGTGTCACCAGATCAACAGACCAGACATAAAATCAAGCTTCTCATTCTGCAGGCATTAGCTCTCTTTCTCGACTTGCTTCAAGTGTTAAACATTACAGCAGCAGGGAGAAATCAGAGGCAATAAAAGGGTTCAACTATTAAATTCTCCAGGATCAAATATTATGTCTGCGGTGCGACAAAAAAGGGAAAAAGAATGTTCTTAACAACGTGAGATTCTTACATGTTTCATATATTACACACAAACTTCACTGCAGTAACTTAAGTCACATATTAGTTCTTTAACTTTAAGTAACAACCCACTGACCTACTTTATAGACTTTATGAGTCACACAAGACAATCAGTGTGCACTTGCAGCTGAGGTGGAAACGCTTCTTAAACTTACTTATTTGATAGGCAACAGAACGCCCACTCTCGCTTACTTTGCCGCTTCTCACACTTATCTCCTCCCCCACTCCTCTCCCATCTCACCCATTCCCTTCCTCCATCTCTGCAGCTCTCTACCTTTTTCTTGCTGTTTCAAGTCCCTGCAGTGCTATTTAGAGCGTGGCACACAGCTATATTAATGGGACTAAAGAGGATTGCACAGGTAACACAAGTCCAGCTGGTGCTGCACTCAGCAGTGCGAGCAACACAGCGCGCCCACCCCCTACCAAACCCTGCACCTCACACCTCCCCGCCCCGTTTACTGAGTCACCCTGCCCTGAACGAGCAGCACTATGTAATTCTCTTTGAACGCCGCGCCCCCCCCACGCCCGCCACAAAAAAAACAGCACGAAAATAAGAGGGGACACCGTGCACGCCCACGCTTGAAGCCCCCAGGCTCTCGTCGCAAACATACACTAACGGCGGGGTGCAAAAGCGAGCGCTGGCTTCATGCAATAAGTGTGTCCTTCTCTGCAAGACTTTGAAGGGGGTAGGCATTGTTTTCCCTCAGGAGTAAACACCCATAGAAGACAGATAACTATATTCAACAACTAGTCCAAACGCACTAAAAAGACCAACACACATCCAGCACTGTTGTTTTTTTTTTTTCCGTCCAGCATGGCTCTAATCAATATTTCAGCAGCCCAGCCTTGATTGTTCACGCAGGCCAGAAGAGGGCTAATGAGGCAAAGCTGCAGAGACAATGTGTTCCATAAAAGTAGGCTGTTCGCTGAAAGACAATACGCTCCTTGGGTTCTGCAGGTTCTTTCGCGCTCTCCTCAGAATGAGAACTTACTAAAGTGAACCCTGCCCACTCCCCCCCAAAGGCCCCCACTATCCTGCATGACAGTTAATGAATGGGCATGTCTCTCGGAGAGAGCGGCAGATGTGGTTTCCCTCTGATCTGCTTTGTCAACGCAATCCTGCCTCATTGTTGTCAACCCTCTTTGAATCGTAGTTTATGTGCGAAACGTGGACGGCCTGCGAATCCCGCTTGTCGGAGTCGCCCTTAAATGACAGCTTGCAGAGTGTTTATGCGTGCGTTATGTAACCTAAAGTTCTGCCGTGGGAGAGAGTGCGAGAGAGAACAAAGGTTTGTTGCTCAGAGGACGGCCGTCGTTTATCTTGTTCATGTGCTGCGCTAAAACTCCGTGGGTTTCTGCTTTTAGTAGCATGAAAAACGACGGTGTAAATATCGTTTAGTGCTACGTGCGTGTCGGCTGCAGCAAGGTTTACTGAGGGTGAAGCCATGACATTGTAGCCAGATCTACGTAGAACATGCTCACTGCAAGAAAATAAGCATGTGCTGACAGGTTTATTTAATATTTTCCCTTGACCGACTGGTAATATGAGTCTGGAAAAGTCTGGATTTTAGTTTGGTAAAGATAATGGATAATGACAAACTAACAGCAGTTCTAGATTTTATTCCAGCAGGGCAGTTTGTAGGAAGCACCGTCATCCGGTAGCGAGAAGGTCATAGGTTCAAATCTCAGCCTGGGGTCTTTCTGTATGTAATTTGCCTGTTCACCAGGTTAGTATGTGTGCATTATTCTGAGAGTACTCTTCTTTCCTCCCACCGTCCAAAAAAAAGACTTTTAAGTGCTCTCACGTACTCCGGCATTCTGTGAGTCGAGCAAATTCCGCCACACTGTCAGCGGACGTCAGGGATTTCATAGTCGAGCGTACCGATTGCTTACATTTCTCGTGACACATTCTGTCATTTTCTGCAGGCTAAATGGATAAGCAGGTAGCTGGACAAACTTTGTTTGTTTTTTTCTCCACCAGAGAAGCCACTGCACACGCCGCGCGTCCTTATTTAGGCTGGTTGCGCTGACTCTGGCCCTGTCCCAACACTCACACTACATCCCACGCCCCTCTGTGAAGTGTGTCCTCAGTCGAAGTGCACAAAGTGGTTTGAGTGTGCAGTTTACAAGCATGTAAAAACTGGAGAATTGGGACTCTACAGGTTACATCATCGACTTGCGCCTCTGGGTTGTAACCTTGACATCCAAGATGGCGGGAGCAGTCGATGGGCAGTATGATTGTAGATGTACAGTATGGATGATTGTAGATGTACAGTATGGATTTTTGCTTTCCAAAGTCTCTGCAGGAGATATTTAGCTGTTCAAATATGTTTTGTTATGACTTGTTGAATACAGAGGAAAATTTGATGGCATTCACACTATAGAACAAAACAAAAAAAATTGTTGTTCAATATTTTTGAAAACTGATTTTTATTTATTTATTTTTTGCGACAGAACTAGTTCGATGAACATTGGCATGTTTCTGCCTTTTAATTCAAAATATCATATGCAGTGATGAATTGTGGGTGACAGACTTTGCCCAAGTCTGCTTGGACGCAGGATTATAGCCGAAGTGTGAATCAAAGGTGCAAAGGGGACACACTCCGGAGAATTGGGACACACCGGAACCCTTCAGCGGGGACACACCTTCGAATAACACAAAAGTGGAAGTGTGAGTATTGGGACAGGGCCTCTCAACATTATCAGCTCGGTGACACATGCAAAACAGTTCAATGTGAACTATGTTTCCTACTGAGGGACACCACGTTGTAAAAGCTTACCTTTGTGCAGATCTGTTCCGCGTATCTCTGCCTTTACCTTAATTGGTATCTATAATTGGTATCCAAATTATACACAGGAATGAGTGTGTTTGTCCTGTGTCACTATGTTGCCCTAAGATGGACTGGACAGAACGGGACAGAGAAACACCTAGGAGTAACTTAGAGAAGCCAATTAGCAAAACATAAAAGTTGCTGAGCAGTGAGCAGAGAACTCAAGCTATGCATGTGGAGGGCCCAAAAATTAACTACTGCAACAGTGAGCAACATCATTGTACAAATCTCTGGCATAAATTACATGGGAACTTTTATATTTTAGATATAAGGGAAGTAAGAAGGACAGAGAACTCTGGAGATTTGGGTTTGGAAGAGCGTAACAGTGACATAAAACGATGGTTGCAGAAACGTTGCGATTAAGCCCTTAAGCCTTTCGTGACACGACACCTCCTGCGGCCAACTCGACGTTTAAACGTTAATCTAAAACAAAAATCAACAATAGTTTATCCATGGTTAGAGTGAAAACTCACAACAGAGAACCGTTGCTTTGAGCATTGCTGGCCCTGACTGAACTCAATGATTGCAGCTCGGCACTACAAATGCTTTCCAAGCCGTGCGTTCAAACAATGGTATCTGCTTCTGAACAGCCACAAAGCTGCGAATGCACTCAGTGGCTGCTGACGAATATCAAGAGTTTGTTGCTGGGGAGTTTGGGGGCTCGTTAGGTTGGCTCATGGACAAGAGTCACAGTACACTGCACTGTTCGACAACTCTTTGCTCTGAGGATACTTTCCCAGCTTTTATGTTGGGTACTATACACCATTCAGAGATAGTGCAAGCTTTACAGCATGTTTAGAATCCTGCAGAACAACACGTCTAACAGTTAATATAAGGAAATACAGAGGAGCAGGAAAAGGAAAGATTAGTTTCAGTCAGATGTTTGCAGCATTTGATGTGCACTGCCACGGGTAGATGGAAACCTCAAGGGAAATGTTTTAATTCATGCTTAATACGGTGGTGCAATGCAAAAAAGTGGTTTGTCTTTATTGTATGGCCATTTTTTTTTTTTTTTGACTAGACCTCTGTCATGCTGTTGTACTGCAGGGCTGCTGTACAACATAGTGGTGTAACAAATACACCAATGCGATATACTTTATTTTAAAACACATTAAAGTCCAAATGTGAAGAAAATTAAGTCCACATTGTGAAACATCAAATTCTATAATATACATAAAGTGTGTTAAATACATTTGGTAGCATTTGTTGCATCTGTAGTTTGAAAAAGCATAACATTTACAATGAGGACCAGTGGAAGGATGAAGTTAAGTGGTTTAACAATTTTTCACTGTAAACAGCTACTGTAGGTCCAATTCCTTTACAAGGTCAGCCCCTGTAAGGATTCAACATACTAAGCTAGCTAAATCTTCATTGGTGCAGACAGAGTGTCTGCCTAGCTTAGCGTGAGATTAAATCATGACATCATCGGTCATTACAGGGGCATTTGTCTGGCAGTTAAATGAATTTGGTAGCTGCCACCACAAATTTTCACTTGCCACTGAAACATAAAGAAGAAACACATAAGTTTCTGTTAATTCTCGCCTAAAAAGTTATAAGGGTTAAAATTAGTTTAAGTTTTAAATGTAAAAGGCTAACAGTTTGTCACATGGTGTGGACGTCTTTCATCTCAAACCAAAGCCCCAAAACCCAGGGATCATAAAACTATCAGTGTGAAGTTTGTATTTACAGGTTCTAGGTTGGGAAAAGTTTCAGGTTGGAATTTCCAGGTCAAAATTTCCACCATAAATCTGACCTCAAAGTCCAATATGGCTGCATTTTTATATAAAACATAGTAATAGATGCAGTAATAAACTTTATTTGCACTTTGCAGATCTGTACTACCTCTATTACTGAACTTTTCCACTGCTTGAATACCTAAAATGCTCAGAAATACATTTTTACTGCTAATTACAGTTAGCCTGGTCATTGGGCAAGAACAATTAGCAAATCCCGCTGGTTTTCCAAAATCCAGCTACAACATTGGGTAGTGGGGATGCGTTGTAGCATTCTGCTTACCTTTCCCTACACTGCACTTCTCCTTTTTTCTTATAAACATAGTATGTAGAGAAACAGATTAAACTCCTAATATTTGCTCAAATCCTGAGCATGTTTTCTCTCCACTCAGCACAGATATTAGGTATTAGCTGCTCTCTGTGGTTCGGGAAGGGAACAACGCTCTGTAATTGAAAAATCCAATAAATTTCGAGGTCCAGACCTGGTTATTGAAGATAAACATTCCAGCTCTCAGCACAAATTGATATAAGCACCTCTAAGAGTAATGTACTCAGCTTCGCATCCCTAAATATAACAAAATAAACATTTCCGTTGGCACTTGGAAAAAATAAACGTTTCCTGCATCTTGAAGAGAGCCACATGTAGAGGACGCCTGCCCTCGCTGGCTGCGGACGCTTTAGGTTGTTTCTGGTTCGGTTCGACGCACTGGTGCTGAAAACAGCTCAAGTGAAGTGTTGGGTTTTACTGGACCACAGAACGAGCGCAGATGACGGATACCGTGTTGGTGCTCCACATTTTGTTTCTCCACTGCTGTCAGCAAATCTCTAAAAAAGAAAGAGCTTTACAAACAGAGGTCTTAGCAGGCATGCAAACGCGCACGCAGCAGGCAGCACCCAATTATCTTTGCTCATAGTAAATGAGAAATAGGCAAATTAGTGGAGGGTCAGAACAAAACCAAATGTAGGCTATTTCATAAAACTACAACCCGCGTGCCATCAAAGCTCTCCCTGCGGAGGCGCTGTTCTTCGGCACTCCTCCCATCTAAGTGTCCCATTTCTTCACTCAGCCATCTTTGTTTGCGACGCTTGTCTCTCGCGTCAGAGAGGGAAAAAGCCCGCGTTCGACTCATCTTAACAGCTTGTGTGTCGCTGGGAAAAGACATAGATGAATCTTTAAAAAAAAAAAAAAAAAAATAGAAGACAAAAAAGTCAGCCTTTGTTTCCAGAGAACAGACGGCTGACAAAGTTTTAGAGAGGCATCCGTGAAGTTCTGCCTCATTAAATGGAATAGCTGTTCTATATTCAGGGTCTCGCTGGGGCTAACAAACGCAACGAGTGGGCCAAACTCGCTTCGTTACGCTGGAGTAAGGGCCTTTTTGTCTGGGCTCGGTGGGTGGAGTCGGTTGGGGTACTGGGGGCAGGCCAGCTCTTTAAAACAGGTACTTCTTCCCAGCTGAGAGGACTTTGTGAACGGGAAAATATGCTCAAACATGTTCCCTGCAGACGGAACGTCATTATTTTTCTCTTGCTGCATCACAGTAGATTGGGCGATCTCAAACAACGCGTTGTTTCCTCAGAGGCTGTAGCTGAAGCTCGCATATCCTCCTTGAAATACAGACAAGCTGTGTTATGTTCAAGCAAAACTTTAAATGTATTTCACCTGGATTTCAAAGAAGCGCAAAATTGTGAAGCAAAGGGAAAACAATTTGTAGTTAAAAAAAAAAAAGTTGTTGGCAAGTTGGTATAATGGAGGGAAACTGAAAACAAGTAAGTCCTGGAGGAATACCTGTACCTTTTGCTCAGAGCTCACCAATATAGCTGCACATAATAGGCAAATACTGATTTACACAGACAATTTTTCTGTTTTTTTAGTAGCCACTGTCATTTCTGACAAAGAAAACAAAATAGGCAATCAGACGGATTGATCCAGCTTGGATGGAGCTTTCAACACATTAAGTCCAGTTCCGGTTCTGTAAAGGATTCGATTCTCGGGTTGCTGGTCCTTCTGGAAGGTGGCGGCTTCACCAGCGGAGTCGTGTTACAGGCAACAGTTGGAGCATCTGACCGTCAGTCAAAACAGAAACTAGAGGTCATCGGACCGAGAGAAGGCCTCATCGATGCGTTAAAAATCATTACAGTCACTTGACAGACTTTGCTAGGGTTCACATTTTGGGTTTGCAAGAGGTTAGCCAATCGTATCGTTTTCAGCATATGGAGTGTATAAATGTATCACGGTGGATATGGAAATGAATCTCCTCCCTCGAAGTGTTGCGAACCCTAGAGTTTCTAGGGTAGTTGTAATGCAGTTCATTTGAGGTGAAAAGTTGTGTATGTTGACCTACGTTTATTTTTTAACTGACTGTCAGATGCCCAAGCGTCTTTCCTCATCCTGCCACCAATTACATCTTCTGTTTCTGCTTCTAGATCTACCGTCTAATGCTGTAACTTGGTATCGTCTCGTCTCTTTTGGTCTCGGGTTCGATGATCTTAACTAAAACAGTAGCGTTTCCTCCTTGCCATCCCAACTATTTGTATACCCAACACTAGTTAGCGTAGCTAGGTATGTTGAAAAATCAAATTCTCAGCAGCCGCAAAATCATAACCCGAAACATTCTTCAACATTCGATTGGTCTCGAAGTTGAACGCTGTTGAAGTCAACAATCATTTTGTCGCTGTTTTACATAGAAATGTGGGCTTCTGACAATTTTGTTGCTTTGAAGTTGAAGTAATTTTTGAGCCTGTGTGACATTGAGATGCAATGGCTGACATATTCCACAGGTTAAATAAAGTTACTGACCATTTCTTGGATGCTTGAAAGTGCAATACTGCAGGTCAACACTCATATGAAGAACTTTACACATGGCTCAGTAAATGGCTGCAACCATGAAAATGTTCACTTTAATCTGCATCGTAATCAGTGTAAAACAAACTCGTAGTAAACACATTTAGTAGTCAGTGATTCAATTTTGTTAGAAGCCAAAAAAAAAGGTGCATTATTTATCTAAATTTGAGGTTTAGCAAATAATATGGTCACCTTTCCAAGCTATGTTTGAATCTCTCCATCTCAAGCCGGTTGTGGCATAGCAAAGTAAGGAGACATATTAACTGCACTAAATCTCAATGAATGCTCCTTTGAAGCTGCAGTAATCAGTACAGAACGTCTTGTGAACGAAAATTCCTATATTTTTCTCCTTTAATGCTGCAAACTGAATAATGTGGCTTTCATTTGTATTCAGCCGCGCCGAATCAATACTTTGTAAAACCGCTTTTTGCTGCAATTGTAACCATATGTCATTTGGGGTAGGTCTCTGAAGGTCTCGTCCATTTTTTAAACAGCTAGAGGCTCAATTTGGGCCCGTCTGAAAGCATCTATGAACATCAATTTTCTGGTCTTAACGCAGATTTTCAGCTCAATTTGTGCCTGAACTTTTCCTCTGCCATTTTGTTTTAGAACCTAAACATGTCCACATCTGATTGGGTGATTTCTGGAGACAATTGTTGGGGTTGTCAAAGTGAAGAGCCTGAATATGAGCCACGTTTTTTTTTTAATGTTTTTCTTACTTTTTCTCTAAATTGAACCACGAAAGCACATTGACAGATTTCCTTGAGCTTTTTGAATTTGTTCTGTACCATTTTGGTTTCTCTCACAGTCTCACCAATATGATTCCAGACAGCTGAAGGCATCGAGAGAACTAATGAAGCGACTTCGTGCTACCTTCAGCTCCAAAGAAAAGCCAGTTTGAAAGCTGAATTAATTCACCCAGAATGAAACGCTGATGAATTTACCATTCCTGTTGTTTTTTTTGTTTTGTTTTGTTTTATCTTTAAAACTCCCTCGGATTTGAGGCGGTTAATCTTTAAAAAGCAGCTGCCTGAGTTTGTGAAACGAAATGAAAACTGTCCTCCTGAAGAACTTTTAGAAGATTAGGAAACCGTTTCCTGAGCTGCTCTTTCATGTCTGCGTCCCAGATTCAACGATATCTTCAGAAAAAAAAAAGCTACTCCGGCTATGGTGCTGTGGTTTGAGATAATGGGGAGAAATTTGCACAGTGTCATTATTTTCATTCTACTCCATGGATATCATTTCAAATAGGCGGTACAGCATTGATAACTTAATAGGCTTCCCCTCCTCCCTTCTTTCTTTCTTTTTCTCCAGTCGCTTTTCAGTCGGCTGCTAATGCAAACGTTACACAGGCTATTAGAGGTGTTTAGCAGCCTTGTCTCAGAAGACTGGAGTATTTGTCGAGGCAGATGGACACAGGCCCCCAGGACTTGCCCTCACCCCTGACCCCCTCCTCCACAGATGTCCCAAACTGAAGCTGTAGCGCCGTCCGCGAAGCGGCGGAAAATCAGTAACGCACCGGAACCGAGCAGTCAATAAGCAGGACAATTAGGAGCGTTTGAGAGCCAGCTCTAGCTGCGCAGTGGCACTCCTCGCTGGGAGAAGCACGCAGCGAGCACAGGCCGGATGAAAGAGGAAGAGGGGCCATGCGGCGCCTTTCTGTGAAGGCCTGTTTGACCGATGGCTCTCCGCTGAATAGGGTTCTGGTGGTAATACATAAATTAAGAGGTTAAGTGAGCCATCAGGAACAAATGTTTGCATTTATTAACTAAGAATAATGGCGTCCAGCGGCGAACCCACCGCTTGAGTCTTGCCTTCGGGTTGACTTTCTTAGCCGGGTTGGGTATCTCCTTCGCCTCGGCCATCCTGTCGCTTCATCAATCAAGTCTAATTAACCCTCACAAAGCCGATTCCCTTCGCCATACGGAGCAGGATTGCTGCGGCGAAGCAAAAACTGCTGTACATTCACAGACGTCAGGCGGGGAATATTAATGCCGTTTCGAGTATGTTCCAACCACATGCAAAAGAAAAATGAAAAAAATGTTTTGAAAACCAATTAGCTGTGGCTTCATCGACACATCAGAGACCGAGGTGTTCACGATGCTCGTTACGCAGAACAAACAGTCCCACTCACGCGCGAGCGGGGGGTCCCGCAGGAATGCATGAGGCAGGTGTAAATTTAAACCGTTAATGAGGCGCATCAAAAGCATCAAAGGCGCTCCGTGCTGAGCCATTCTGCCATTAGGCCATATACGAGACAAAAGCCATCAGAGAGCTTTTCCCCCGCTAAACGCTGCAGAATGGGTCAGAGCTGCAGGAGTCGTATTGTAGCTGCAACCCGTTCCCCTTCCCCCCCACCGCCCGCAAGACCCAACAGGGCCAAACAGTAGGTAAGTCTAAACTCCTAACAAGACACATGAATCGGCTGCTACTGGTCAGCTGATGGAGTCATTTGAGTCTGATGGACTCAAACGTCCACTCAAAAGTCCACGGTAAAGTCTCTGGTAGAGACTTATGAGTCGCTGGCAGATATAGGTCTGGTAGAGACTCAAAAGATATCAATGCTCACATTATAAATGTCTGTGTACATCCACTATGTTCATAGTAAATGTGAACATCTCTTGGTTTTGATATGTCAAATTCCCTCTCTACAGTTTTGACTTGACTACATTTTGATGATCACAAAGGTTGAATATTGGCAGCGTAATGCCAACTAACTAAAGTAAATCGCCAAACTGTTAGATATCAACCTCAACAACAGACAAACATTCAGCAATTTACATTCATAAAGATCCCATAAGGGCTTAGACGTAGGCAAACCGAGCTCAGGAACATCTGCTTGTAAACTCCATGCCTCCATTCAGAAGTGATGAGTATGAAAGCAAAGCTATCAAATGTCACAGACGACTCTTAATACGATCAGACTGGACGGCTTACGTCAAAACTCCCTCTGAAAAGCTGATTAAAGTTTTATACGCTCCAGACAAAATCAGTGATCTCCATATTTTATAGCCTGATGGTTTTATGTCAAAGGAGTTCCTTCTTCATATATCCTTACAATGTTAGCAGCTTCACATTCCTATGGCGTACAATTCACTTGTTGATTTGAATAAAAACTACTGTCTGTCATTGCCTTTCTATGTATCCAACACTATTGCACAAGCCAAGTCAGGCAAAGTCAGGCTGTCGTAGAAGTTATTGGACATGTTGACTTGACTTTCTTAAAATAGACACAACTGCTACACAGTTTATGCAATTGATCCTGAAACGCTGCAGCAAAAACCCAATAATGAGATTATGTAATCTCTTGCAAAGCTATGCAGATTCTCAGTCAGCACCGATGAAGAATCACTCAGTCAGCATGAATAATTGAAGGGACTCCAGTGGAAGAATGGTCTTTAATTCTAAGAAATATCAGAATATTGCAGTCTTTGAGTGATGAACTTTCAGACTGAAATGTTTAGGAGATCATTAAGTTTGGACAAAAGGTCATAGAAAAAGTAACTTATTTTGCAGTCGCATGCTGTAAATTTTACATTCTTGATCCCACGGTGGGTTTGTTCTTTTATCGGCAGAGGATTTTTGTCATGAAATCTTCAACCAGGTCAGAAACCAGTTTGCTTTCAATGTCTTCGAAGCCAAAAGTCGTTCTTGAACTCTTGGTTATCTAATTTCTTGTGGATGGAGATGATGATGGTCTTCCTTCATCTCAATGGGAATGGTCTAATCATGCTGACATTTGAATTAAGAGAAATCATTTAATTAAGATTTTGCTGTCATTCTTTATCAATATAGAGCTGATATTGGAAAAGTAAAATAGTTTTCAGTTGTGTCAACATGCAACATAAAATCTTGTTAAAAGATGGATTATCTCTGCCTGCCATCGTTATTATAAAAGCTTTATTTGCCTCAATGTACAAATTCACTCGGCCTAAAGGTGTCAGTCAGTAGTTTGTGTGAAACATTTTTTTTTGCCAAAATACAGTTGCAGTTCTTTCAGCGCTCAGTAACAAAATTGTAATAGTCCTGAAGCAGTGACCTTGGAGAATGACTACCTTACCAACGTCTACTTTTCTCCATAAAAAGACTTTCAGACTTGACGGAATGATAGGTTTTGAATAAAACTTACAACTTTTAACTATAAATAAGTCCCTCATTTATGTTGACAAATATATCATCTCCACTTCATTTTTCTACATCAGTGTCAATTTACTGATTCATGACAGCAGAATACTTTCCCATCTTGTTACTGCAAAATTTTCCTTAGGCGTATGAATATCATATTTGAATGATGAAATCCAGCACAGTTCCCTTTGGCAGGCAAAGTCTCTTAAATCCTTGAATCTCACCCGGCACGTAGGGGTGGGCTTTTTGGGAATTGAGGTATGTGTGCATGGATCTCCACGAGGGCCGACGGGGAAGGCACATCCACGCTGTGGGTGGTTATGTGCGTGCGCACGCTCAAGCGAGCGTCGCTCGAATAAAAGGCAGCTTATGCAAATCGGCTCGTATGACCAACTCAGGGGACGACGACTGCGCCTCACACGGAGTCTTAATGTGCCGCTCTGCCAGCGTTTTAGCCGAGACTAACAAGGCACGGCGCGCCGGCAGGGCAGAGCAGCGGCTTTACTCAGGCGGGAGGCGAGTTCACGGGCCTACGCCTCCAAGAGTTCACTGTTTGCCACTTTCATTATTATTATTTTTATTATCGTGGCTGTTTTGGTGAAGAATTGTACAAAGGTACAAAATTCCTCAGCGCATCAGATAAAAGTTCACGTCTCCTCCTGAAGGGTTCAAAAACCACATGCTAGACGGGGAATGGTTGAGGAGAAACATCAACGTTAGCTGTGTTTAATTGCTCAAACTGAAATTCTGAAAATAAATTTGCTTAATCAAAACAATCTAATTTTGAAGTTGTTTTTCAGCCATATCCAAATATATATATTTCGCAAAAACTACAGTGGAAAAAAATTTTTTTTTTGCACCACACAACTGACGTCATCGACATCCGGATGTCGCTACTGGAGAAAAAGATGAAGAAGAAGACGACAGGAAGTGGTAGGAGGATAATAGCGCGCCATTTTTTTCTTTTTCTTTTATGAGACATCACGTGAAGAAACGTGTTCACGCGTAATTTTAGTTTCACTTCTTATTTAATGGAAATGACGCAATTGCGAAATCGTGTTTACTCAACATTAGCAGAGTATCAGCAAAGTTTTGCACGTGTTTTGTAATGGCATTGCTGCTAACAAGAGCCGATTCGGTCACGTCGGAGGACGTGTGTCGGCCTTCACGGATGCGGGAGCGGCGACTCGGAATGCCCCCGGGATGAGGGGCGCTGGGAGGAATTAGCAAGCAGTCGAGGCCGTGGCCCACTTCTTTGCTTCGGAGGCTTGATAGGTGACAAGGAGATTGCGTGACACACTGGCATGGCAGTATGCTGTTTGTGTGGATTGTCAGGGGGATAACAAACAATGGGGGTCAGCTCCTTCTCCTGTCCTCTCCTCTCCTGGCTTGTCAGTCACTTCTCATCTGTGGGACATCCGGAGCCTCCGAAGCTTGGCCTACTTTCCCCGCTCTTAGACAGAAATTGTCTCAACTTATTTCCTTGTGAATGTCTGTCTGTTTTTAATTAACATCGCAGCGGTAGTGATAAAACAGCACTCTGTCTATATCTTACAGCGACAACATCCCACACCCGCCTTTTGTCAGTGTGTGTGTGTGTGTGTGTGTGTGTGAAAGGGAGAGAGGGAAGAGGGAGTGACAGAAAGTGTGAGCTAAAATCCATAATTTAACTGAATGCCTACGAGGTGCACACAGCGACGTTGATTTCAACCCTCTTTTTTTTTCAGGTCTCGCATGAACAAGTGTTTGCTGTGGGTGTTTTCCGACACACACGCACACACACACACACACACACACACACACTCCCCAACCTACCACATCATTTTTAATTGTTGCTCGTGTTCTTACTCCCACCAAACATATAGCAGCGAATACTTTGCTGTTTTGCAAACGTAGCACCCGGTGTTTGTCATACAGCGCACACCGTGTATTTATAGCGTATTCTGTCTGACAATGTAGTGCATTTGTGAGCATTCATTTGGAAATAATAACATTGACAACTGCTTGAGAGATGGAGGGGCTGAGAGAGGGAGAGGGACTCATTTTGAGCATGTACCCACTAACGAGCTGTATTGTGCTCCAGGCGATGTGTATGATAGCTCCGAGCCTCTCTCTCTGTGTGTGTGTGTGTGTGTGTGTGTGTGTTTCGGTTTGTGTTCCTACTTATTGGCAGCTGAGGGATCTTAACAGTCTCTCATTTTTTCTAATTTCTATGTGCAACTCTCCTGTCTCACTTTCTTCTTGTCTCTTGTTTCCTCACTTCCTGCACCATCTTCTTCCTTAGCAAAACTACTTATACCGCTTAAACTTTTCCACATTTTGTCATGTTCCAACAGTCGTCGCAGTTTATTGGGATTTTATGTCCTAAACCAACACAAAGTTGTCCTTAATAATGGAAATAGAGTATCTATAGTCAGCCCCTTTCATGTTAATACACCCGAGTAAAATCTGGTACCTCCAAAGTAAGTAGAGTTCTCTCTGCTCTGTGAAGTTCTCAGAGGTTTCTTTAGAGGACATTGGAGAACAAACAGCATCATGGAGACCAAAAAATACAACAGACGGGACAAAGAGAAAGTTAGATTACAAAACAATATCCCAAGCTTTAAGAAAATCTCAGGATGTATCATTAAGTCCATCATATGAACCGTTGCAAGAGAGGAAGTGAAGATGCAGCAACAAAATACCCCTAAGCCAGCAGGGGTCTGCAACCTGTGGCTCCTGAGCCGCAAGTGGCTCTTTGGAATCTTTCACAATGGCTCTTGATAATTTGGCTACAAAAAGTCCTTAATCAACAAACTTCCTAAAAAAATAAAAAAAGATGTAACAAATGCAATTTTTTGTACTTATTTTTGGTTGGAATAAATGTCACTTTAAATTTCCCCAACAGAATGACACAAGTAACAGTAATATATCATTTCCTTCTCATCATTATGTTGGAAACAAAGGTTTTGTTTTATTTTTGTTTAGCTCTCCCATGATCTTAACAGACAGGGTCATTTGGATCTAACAGGCTTTTTACTCTGTGCGCGGTTCAGCAGGGTTGCACTGACCCTGCGTGCGCTTTTACCAGTTTTCTTTTTGCGTGTGGTTTTGGGAACTGACGGGAAACACAGTTCCGCTTCACAGCTGTCTGATCGTGACATCTGCCGCGCTCTTCATGAGTCCGCCAAGACCATAGGAAGGTTGCATCATTTTCCACAAATATCAACATCCCAATGAAGAAACATTTTTCAATTATCTTTGTAATTTTGTTTGTTTTTCTTTTATGTTTTTCATACTTTTAAAACCTAAAAACAGAAATGAAATGTTTGTTCTTTAAAAATTACCACAAATTTCCTATTCTGGATATTTATGAAACATTTTTAAGTTGTCTTTTCACAAAAGGTTATATAACATTTGTGGCTCTAATTGAGTTTTATTTGCTGGACTAAAGGGAAAATTGTCTCTTTTTGGTTTGTAGAGGTTTCAGAGCCCTGACCTAAACTGACAGGCCAAGTGAAACCAGTGTTAATGAGTCTTGAGGAGTTACTGTGATGAACAGATCAACTATTGGTTGGTGTTTATTGAAGATGTTCTCTATCCACTCTGACTGGGCTTTAGCTAAGAACTCTGAAGATAAGAAGATGTGCCAAACTGGTAGACGTACCACAAAGGAGTTGTAGCTATGTTGTCAGAAAAACATATTTCTACAAAGCATTGAGTCAGTGGGGCTGAATCAAAGGCAGTTTATGGATTTTCATCTGTAAAGAAAGTTGAAAACTGTCCTTTTTCCTTTTTTCTTATCTCACAAATATACACTTTTTCCATATCAGTCTGTTACATAAAATCTAAATTGTGGATCTGACGTTACAAAGTACGTAGGGTACGAATACTTTTGCTCCTTCGTTCTTCCTGTTGTGCTTTTCCTCTCCCTTCCTCTGTCTTTGCCTCGCCTCCTAACGATCTTCCTTTATGCGCTCTGATGTTTAAGTTCTTGCTTTGTTACGGCTCCGGCTCTCTCTTCCATGCCGTTGTTTTTGGAGTGTAATGCATTATCCATCTCCATTCCACTTTGTTCACTCCACTTCACATCAAGTGGCTGCAACTCATGAGCAACACGCTCGCAAACTGGCACACGCATGCAAAGCCCACATGCTCGCCTCGCCTCGCCACAGTCCCATTAGCTTTAATATTTCAGCACCGTCACAGCGTTCGCCAGCAGCCTTGTCACCGCCCGTTCCCTGGGGGGGCGGGCAGGACGTAGATCCCAGATCAGCCCACCGCCGGGACGCAGGAAAGCACTCGAATGACCTCAAAGTTAAACTTCTGCTGCCGTGCCCGCCGTTCCCAGGGGGTTCATCTCCCCTTACTGCTAGCATCCGTACCAACATCGCCGCCGCCTCCAGGGAGGTGCAGGAAAAAGAGGGGGATGGAGGAGGTGCGGGGGGGGGGGCAATGCAAAAGCAAGACTGTGGGAGGTGAAAAGGGGAGGACAAGAAAAAGATGAGTAGGAGAGAGGGAGGTAGAGTGGTTGTGTGGGTGGGCTGTGGGGGGCTGATTAGAACCTGGGTTTGAAGTGCTCTGCTGCTCAACACTGATTCACACACTCACAGCTAAACACGGACGCCGTTTCCCAGCGGAGTTACCTTTTATTCAGCACGACAAAAGCTGTGAAGGTGTACAGTGAGCAAAGTCTGGCTCCGTTCAGTCGTTCTTCTCAGAAAGTCGCGGCTCTCCGAGGAGGAGCGCTTCCTGACTGTCCTTAAACCCGTGTATCTGATCAGCCGGATAAGGAGTTCCCTGCGTATGTGTGTCTAGCTGTGTTTCTCCCTGCCTCCTTGTCTGTGTAAAAGGATGAAAGGAAGAATCAAACCGAACTCTGCGGTATGCCCGGCAGCAACGTGTCCGTACGTTCACCGGTGGAATAAAAAGCCTGGGAACAGCACACGGGACTTATTTCTTACTGCTTTAACTCGCCTACCTTTCATTCTGGCCTGTTGTTGGCTGTAGGCAGTGGCATGCAGAGACGTTTCAGGGGGCAAGTGGGAAAGCAAAAGGGCGCCTTTTGCAGCACGTAGAACCACCGGCTGCCTTACTAGTGCTAGATTTGTTACAGTCACAGCTTGGATGACTTGTACCTATTTCACCTCAATAAGCCAAATGCTGTCTGATGAAGATGTTTAATATTTGCTCAACAGTCTACAGGCTGGTTTCTGTAACAATCTGTTTGAAACAAAAGAACAAAGTATGAAGATGCCACATTATCAATCAAGTCAATCAAGTTTATTTATATGACACATTTCAGCAACAAAGTGCTGAAAACACACAAAAAACATCATAAACATAATTCAGTTAATAGTTGTGAAACCAATAACAGACATTTACATTTTGTCGTCAATAAACATCAGATATATTGGTCAATGTTCCATTTATTATGGATCAAGAGCAACTCTAAACCGATGTGTTTTCATTCCTGATTGAAAAGAACTCAGTGTTTCGGCTGTTTTGCAGATTTCTGGAAGTTTGCTCCAACTTTACGATGCACAGAAGCTGAATGCTGCTTCTCCACATTTGGTTCTGGTTCCGGGGTTGCACGTCTCTTTGTCTGGCAAATCCTATGGATGAGTCCGGCTTTGTTGCCAGGTGAACAGCACTTGCCAGATTGTTTTACGTCAAGTGTGTTGTGTCGAGGACGTTATGGTGTGTCCGTACGTTCACCGGCGGACGTACGGAGCTGAGGGGTTGAGATCGTCTCAGCCCCGCTTCAGCAAACCAGCATGCCTTGGACAATTTCATGCTCCAAACTTTTTTGTGAATCGTTTGAAGATAATCTCTTTCTATTCCAACATGGACACAAATGAGTAAGTTCTGACAGAACACATTTATGATGAATTGGAGCAGAAGGACGGCATTCCTGCCCAGCGTCAGAGTCTGACCTCACAAATGTGCTTCTGGAACAACGGTTGTTAAAAACAACAACACATTTTTCCGATGAAACTTACTTTCATCAACTTAGACAGAAATCATAACAATACATCAGGCTTTAGAAAATACAGTAACATAGTCAAAGAGACGCCTGTGTGGCATACAAACCCTCTAAAGAAAAGTTACAGAATCGAGAAAGTTGGTGATGATGATTTTAACACGAGAACATGAAAACAATTCAACATAATCTAATTTGACATAAAGAAGTGCAATTTTATGAAAGTGCACAAAAAGTTAAACCTTGTAGCTCATAAGTTATGATGAAAGTCCATCTTTTATGTGATTCATTACACTTCATAGATCCTCTTTCATCAAAAACTTCACAGTCAAAGATGCATTTTAAGTTTTCAAAGACACATTTTGCTTTTAGTGCAGAAATCAAAATGTCACACACGTTACCAATCAAATCGTCCCGCTGATTCATGTTAAAAAGCTAAATATTTTCATGTAACAAATGTAACAAGTGCTTCACATCACTTCAGTTAGAGAAAAACTTTTTTTTAGTGTTCAGAAATGTGATCAGTTAAGTTGATTTAGTTTATGCTTGGAAGCATTTCTTTCTGAACAGTAAAACAGAGTTTTCTGATTGTTGCGTTACTTTACTTTCCAAAACAATACAGTCGTCGTTTTTTCAAAAACATTTCCAGATGTGTCAATTTTTTCTTATTCTGAGGAAGGAAAAAGTGCAAGAGACCATTTTCACGCAGAAAATACGGTAAGGGAGTTGTGTATTATTCCTTGATTTCCTCGTACAACTTGAGAAAACGGATCACTCTGGCATTGACATGATGGAAATTGTTGCGTTTTTTAAAAAATATACATGGATTCTTTTTTTTTTTACCATAACTTTTAAAAACTTGCTACTCCTCTATTCTAGCAAGTACCTCATGCCTGGCGCACACACAGCCACGCACAAACACACCGAAGTCCTGGGAGTTATAACTCATGCATGACCACTAAATGGAAACATTTGCTATCTCCTCAACAATACAGTGGAGCAGTTAAATCTTTCATTGGCCGCACTGCTGCTACCCACAATGCAGCAGTGAGTCGGGGCTCAAAAAGCCCACACGAGCCCCGACGCACCAACGCCTGCCGCACGTTGGAGCTCACAGGTCGTCCTCCCACGAGTGCGGCCATGGAGAAGGAAGCGAGGCGTCACTAAGCTCACAACACCTCTCTCTCTCTCTCTCTGAAAACCGCAAAGCTTGCTTCGAGCTGCGCAGACGGGCCGAGGGCGCAGCCGTCTGCACCGAACGTCTCGGTGAACGTAAAGTCATGAAAGATTAACGCAAGCGTATCCCTATTGTCTCGCAATAAAACATTCAGCTGCGTGCGTGTTCAGACTGATACAAGCTCTCAGGCCTCATCCTCTATTCACACACAGACTCAATAGCCACTTTGGGGGCGGGGGGAGGGAGCAGAGGGGAGGTTGTGTGCCACCTCGCTGAGTTCCCAACATGCCTTCTCTCGTTTTTGGTGAAAACCTTCATAGTTCTGACCTACTTACCACCAGCGCCTCAAACGTGTCAGCTGTCAGTTCATACCACTCTCAGGACAGCACAAGTTTTTTTTTTCCTTCTTCTTTTTTTTCCTGTTAAAGAGGCAGTGTTATGTATTTTCCAGGCACATAATGACATTTTATAGCACAATCAAGTATGTAACTCTGTTACCTTTGGTTGTTAGAAAAATGCTACATATATCAAATGTGACTCAAAAAGAATTTTGACTGAAGTTTAACACCTTGAAATGAAGCCTCTGTTTCTTTAAAATCTCCTGCTCTTTCTGAATCTCTGCCTTCATGGCAGCATGGCTCCTCTGTTAACCCTTTAACGATGTTTGTACCAGTGTTGCACTGAGAAGCAGCTTATATAATGAGCCCAGCAGACGTACAGTTTTACCAGGTGTTTGCTAATTGCTGCTGGCTAGTCTGAAGGAGCTGAGTGGGGGAATCGTGGAGGAGGGCTGCTCCGTGAGGTGGAAGCTCATAAACTGCAGCTCGCAGGAGGAGCCGTGTCGCCAAGGCGGCGCTACGTCCCGGTTGCCACGGGAGACGTTGAATTGATTCTTTCATGCATGTTAACACTCCAGGTGTGTTTTTGGTGAGCGAATAACATTATAACATGATGGAGAGCTCAAAAAAGTTAATTTTACATAATACTGTCCCGTTAACTATAAACAGTAAAATCCTTGTTTTTGCAGGATATTGATTCTGTATTTTATGAAAATATCAACTAATGACAGGTTTTTTCAGCATCCTGAGCAACATTTAGTTTTCATTTAAACAAAAATCCTTCAATGGCTTAGCTTTAAAGTCATAATTAATTGCAACTATATATGACTTCCCACACAATGACAATGTTCCCCTACCTGATATAAAGTGTCTTGGAAAAACCAGTCGTAGCCTTTGAACGTTTTCACATTACAACCCCGATGCATTGTTTTAAGTTATTTGATCAACCAACATATTGTCAATCATTCAGTTTTATTTGTATCAACATGTCAGGTAAAAAGTTAACATTATGAAAACAAAAAACATCATCAACACATTGTGAAAACCAGCAACAAACATTAGATTTTGATGAGTGCCATCATTAAAATCATCAATACATATCAAATATGTTGGTCAATATTCCACTTACTATTGTTCAAAAACAACTCTAAATAGGTGGGTCTTTAGATTTGAAGGAACTCAGTGTTTCTGCTGTTTTGCAGTTTTCTGGAAGTTTGTTCCAGATTTGTGGTGCATAGAAGCTGAATGCTGCTTCTCCATGTTTGGTTCTGGTTGTGGGGATCCAGATTAGACCAGAACCAGAAGACCTGAGAGGTCTGGAAGGCTGACATGACAACAACAACAACAACAAATCTTTAATGCATTGATTTGTCAACTAACAAGTATTATTGTGATGCGAAAGTCTGAAGTGAAAAAACTGCTTGATAATTTAGACGTGTGCAGACAGGCCATGCTCCTAAAAAAATCCAGTGCAGTCCATCCTTCATTAATCACCCAATTAGTAATGAGAGCCTCACTGTGAGTTGTTGTTCTGAGGGCCTCAGTTTATCAGAGAACAATAGAGGACCACCGGCATCATGGCAACCCGGCTCTTGGCCTTCGTCATACAGAAGGTTGCTTATTGTGGCAACTGCTGGAATAACTGAAATATATATATAGCCCCTGAGGGATGGGCCTAAGGCACCAAAATGGCCGGCGCAAGCTCTAATGGAGACCAAGGAACACAGCAGACGGGTCAGAGAGAAAGTTATTACAGAGTGTATGGCACAGCTGCTAACGCTACATGACTTGGCCTTCCACCAAAAATGACAGGCAGGGAAAGGAGATCATTAACTGCAGAAGTAGCCAAGACCCTCATTATAAGCTGCAGATATCCACAACTCAGGTGGAAGAATTTGGTCACAGGACCTCCATTAGGCATTAGGCTCCACAAATCCAATAAAAAAAAAAAAAATGCTGTTCCTGAGAGAAACATGGTGGTCACAGAGAGTTACAATGAGGAGGTTTATTGACGTGCGTTCAGTCTGACTCAGTTTAAACTGTTTTGCAAGAACGATGGAAGAAATCTTTTGATCTGTAGCTGTGGAAGGCTTGTAAAGAGACACCCCAAAAGACCTGCAGCTAGCTAACTAGCTAACGGAAGTAAAAGGCAGTGATGTTTTTATTTGTGGAAATTGTCGTCAACCACACACAGTTTTCCTTCATTTTCTCATGATCCATGTGTTTCTGTGTCTTGTATGTCGTCTGGTTTTACATTTCAGCCAGTCAGTTTCATCAGATCCTTTGATGCTGGTTTGCCTGTGTTCCTGTCACCACTGCTTTGCTGTTAGAAACTGCATCAAAACCGTGTATATCCCACTAATGTCAAAAACACACAATTTTGCAGTCGTTTCCATTAACATTAAAAATTGTGCTGCTCAATGATCCTCCAACTACTTCCTGTTCTTCTTCATGGTTTGTGCCAGTGGCAACATACGATTGTTGATCATGTGATTCGAAAAAAGTGTTTCCGTTGGAGGTTTGCGAAATAAACCAAATACAATACAGCCAAAATGACCTCATCCTAGCGACAAAACGTTTAATCGAAAAACAGTTTCTGTTTCCGTTAAGCGAATTTGTTCTCGAAATGTCAAACTGCGCAATGGAAACGCAGCTGGAGCCACATTCTCCCCTGATCCTCTCGTGCTTGTTCCTCTTCTCTTGTACATTTCCTAATAAATCACCATTATCTGCAGCGTGAAGCAGCCCCGCTCCAGCTTGCATTTGGGTCCAACTCATCAACGGAACATGACACACTTTAAAATTATGCGCAACTTTGTACTGGCCCATCTCAGGGGTACCCGACGGCAGTCCTCGAGAGTTACTACACTGCGACTTTTAGATGCTTCCCTCCTCCTGCACACCTGAATCAAATCAATGGTTCATTACAAGGCCTCTGCAGAGCTGAATGAGGGCTGATGAGGGAATTCAGCCATTTGTTTCGGGTGTGTTCGAGAAGCGAATGAGAGCGCTTTTCGAGGAGTGGACTTGAACATTTTAACTCCTTAATATCAAAAGGAGCAACAAAACAACCGCAGTAAAGGCAGAGTCAACACATAACTGCGTCTCCGGTGCAAACACGACAGCTTCCTTGCTCCGCTGCAGCCCTGTGCCGTTTCAAACCCCAAGCAGCTCTTTCACTGTGTTTGTTGAGCAGTGTCTGTAGAAATGTGGCCGCAAACACTCTGACTTTCCCACAGTTACAGCACTTGTGAAAGTATTCGCCCACTTGGATGTCTTATTCTTCTATTGCTTTATGTAGATTTGTTATACATTTGTATTTACTTGTCATTGAAATCATTTTTATTTCAACATCAATTTTTCTTTTTGTCATAAAAGTCAAATTTTGTTGATCATGATTGACTTATTTGCAATAAAAAGAGTCAAACATCCAAGGCGGTGAATGCTTTTGTTAGTCGCTGTATTGTGCGACACCACTCTATTCAACGCAGCTGTATAGAAAACTGTCTAAATGTCACGACCCCATCCATTTTCAGCCACGGAAAGTGATTTTTCTTCAGTTGTTGTGTAGGAAAAAAAATAACTACATGGTGGAATACCATCTGGTCATTTTGTGGAGTTGTTGTGAAATACAAACAAAAAAGAAAAACAATATTTTGAAGCCAGAGGGGTTTGGAGATGGAGAGGGACGTCGGCATCGATCTAGAAAGTTTGTCTCCCATCTAGAGGTGGGTAGTAACTAGTTACATTTCCTCAGTTACATTTATTTGAGTGACTATGTTGTTGTGATGACTTCCTGAAGGTTGGAAAAAGCAGGAGCTTCTTAAAGAGAGAGAGACGCCCAATTTCAAAGCGATAAATTGTAAAGTCAAATTCCTTTTGAGCCATGTTTGATATATACCACACTTTCATAACAACTGAACATAACATAGTTACTAGAGCTGTAAAATGGTACTATGTGCATAGAAAACCCATAATACTGCCCCTTTAACGCCACTAAGTCAATAAGTGGAAAACCAGTATCATATCTGTATCAAGCAATAAATCTGATATCCTTGATCATTTCTTGGTTTCTTTCAACCAGAACGATGTGAGGAGACAAAAACGTGAGACAGAGGAGCAACTGGCTAAAGCACATTTAATCAAATATTCGTTAGTCTGTGTGATTATCTCTGAGCCTGAGAACATAATTTTAATCTCAGCCGTTTATTGATTCACAGAAAGCATAAAACAATCATGATGATTCAGACAACTAATGGAATAAAATATTAGAATTTTCTTGCTTGTGGGTGAAAAAAAATCAAGACGGGAGAAAACCCTTAAAAAATGTAAAATATGAACATTTTATTATCGAATCACCACAGCAAGAAGGAGGTAGTAACATATGAGACGTTCTGGATTAAAACCATGCCATAAATCCGAGGAACAGTCGGTTCAGAACAACCAGAAAAACTGAAGCTTTTTCACCATCCTTGTGTTTGTGACAGAAATACTGAACCAGATTTGTCGTTTCTGTTGTGCCCAAGGCTTTCAGTGGCTCAATAGTTGCGGGGCGGGGGGTTTGTTGGACAACATTTTAGGTTTCGAAGGAACCTTGAAAACGCCTTAATAAAAAAAAAAGTTTTCAAAATGATCAGGACGGGGAGAAATAAAAGAATAAAAAAGAATGTGTTTTGTTGTGTTTTCTTTTTTCCTCTCTCTCCCTCGTACAATCTGATAAGCTTCTGCAAGCTTACTTCCATCCGAGCTGATCAGAAAACAACAGCTGGGTGGAAGGTAGGAAATGAAATGTAAATCTTATGGTAAACTCGGCGAAATGATGAGCGTGAGCGCGCAGCACTGTCAACACAGGGTGCAGTTTAGGGCTTTGGCGTTTAATATCTGCCGTCTCTCTTTTACGGAGCCTTCAAAATGGAGAATGCTGTTGTGTTTGGGGGCCGAACTGGCGTTGCTCTTTGTCGAGAGACGAAAACAGAAAAGAAGCACAAAGCGGCACCGTGAAGAATAGCTGGGCGGAGAGCGGAGAGAAAGAAAGGCTGAGTGAGCCCATGGATGCACACTTAGACACACACACACACACACACCCACACACACACACATAAGGAACGAATCATCATTGGAAAATCATTAGAAATCTGGCGAAGTAGAGGGCCACAGATTGAGGGACAAACCCTTCATTCAAGCACACACAAAGACACACACACATAGAGAGAGGCAGTCGGGTGGAAGGGTAGCGGGGCGGCTCCAGTGATACACTCCTGCGCACGCATACACACACTCACACACACATGCACACGCATAGCTTCATCCACACAAACAATCCTCCATGTTTCCCTCCCATCCCCCGGCCCCTCCTCCTCCTCCGTCGACATTTATTGCTCCTTCTGTGTGAATATCTTCGAGTTTTATTCTCATGTCGGCCATTGTGTGTCTGCTTGTGTGTGTGTGCATGTGTGTGTGCGTGTGTGTGTTTTCTCACCGTGAATAGGAGCTCCATTAGTGATTCATTTGTGCGTGGTTAACCATTGTGGAGAAAAAGGCAACAATTTATTTGTCTGAACTGAACCAGAGCCATATGGCTCCTTTTTCTCTCCCAAAGATCTTCTCTGAACTCAGGACTCTCACCCTTACACTTTCATCAGCCTCAGCTCATTTCTTCAGTCCATGACTTTTGCACTTCTGCTGCAAAACGTGTTTAGAGATGCATAGTAAAAAAAAATGTCTAGTGTCAGACATTTTCAAAAACAGTTGTTTTCTTAAATCTACATTTACACCTGTGACAGGTAGAGGCTGACAATGCTCACTCTGGTCTTTTGTGTTGGAGACAGAGTGGGGTAACTAGTTATATTTACTCAGTTACAATTACTTGAGTAATATTTTGGTAAAATGTAGTCCTTCATATAACTACCAACCAGCTTTTTCCATTGGCGTTTTGATAGTTTAGCTTTCTGTTTGTTTGAGGTTGGAAGTGTCCGTTTTCTACTGTAAGCTCAGAATGCGGTCAGCAACATAAAGATATGCAAAAATCAATGACAGATTATAAAACATACTCATTTCTTAAACCTAAAATCATACCTGACTTGCTCTCAGTAGCGCTCTAAGTTCTTCTTCAGAAGTTAACGTTTCTTCTCTGGTGGACGGTTGTAGTTGAACCACAAGATGGGGTAAGGATTTCCCTCCAGGGGGCTTTTGTTGACAAGCCTAGAGGTATTTTTGGCATGTTGACACCACATTTGGTCTGAGTCCTCCTCCATTGGTAACCGATGCAAAACTACTCAACTGATTACAGGAATAATCCTGTTTCACTTTGGGCACATGTTCCAGTTTTTGAAAACACAAGCTAAGACTCACGTGGTTAAAGATGCAGCTCCAAACTTTTATGATTGTGGCGTGTGTGTTTGTGTGTGTGCGTGTTTGTGTGTGAGAGTTACCGTTTGTCAAAGGCTGTCTGAGGTTGGATGCTCCATCCCTGAACAGCTGGCACACCTGGCATTAATTACCTCAATGGGTTCAGAGGATTTAAGGAACAGCATGATGATCTCTCTTTGTCCGATGATTAACCTTACTGGGTAGATCTTGCCATTCTGTTTTCCTGTGTAGAAACCTTCTGATTTTATTATTTCAAGTTTTCTTACCTGACTTCTACTTATCGTCCACTCTTCTGCTCCAACATTGCAATCCATTTCCTTGTCTCTTCTGCAGTCAGTCCTCTTCTTGGATGTCCTCTGCACCTCCAGAGGCCTGTGCGCTCTCTACCACCATACAGCTCTTGAACTCACCACTCCAGGGTCAGACCTACCTCCCTTCATACATCGTCCTCACTTCATCGCCATAAGCCGTCACCCATCCGTTACTTCCCAATTTCATTCTGAACTCTATTAAAGCCCCCAATTAGCCGGTCCTTCTGCTTCCAGACGCCGCTGCCAACCGAGCCAGTGAGAAAACGTTTTCAGTCACACATTCAACTCCTTGTACGTTTTGTAGATCAGCGGTCTCCATCCCTAGTCCTCAAGATTTACTGTCCTATAGGTTTATGAAGCAGCTCTGCTCCAAAACACTTGAATCAAATGAAAGGCTATTTACGAGGCCTTTGCCAAACTTGATGGCATGTCAAAGAGGTAAATCAATCACTTGATCAGGTTAATGGAGCAGGGATGCAGCTAAAACCGGCAGGACAGTAGATCTCAAGGACTAGGGTTGGAGGCCCCTGTTGTAGAAAACCTGCTTTCCTATATATTTGGTGTCCTTGGATTGATTCTCCACGTGGGTCAGAAAGCTGCCTATTAACATGACATAAGCAATGCTAATAATGACAATAACATCATGTTCTAACATGTTCAAGCTTGGGAAGGACCAAGCTTGAACATATCCGAAGGTGCTTTAGTATCCAACCAATACAAAAGAAAAAACTTAGCTAAACCACGAGTCAGCAGCTTTTAACATACAAGCCTAAACAAACATGCGTGTAGCCCTCGATATCTAATGAAAATTGAATCACAATCTTTCTACAACAGAACAAAGCACATTGTTCATAAGGTGACAGCAGAACCTGTCAAAATTAGCACCACCAGCAGCAGGTCAAAGTTTTACAGAAAATCCATAAATGGCAATTAGCCAGAATTACTGTTCGGTGAATCTTTTCCTAAAACCCTTCCTGTTTCTTTTAGTTTACTTTTTTCTGTCTTTCCTTTCTCTGGATATCAGCCTGTGTGTGTGCATGCTCTCTCACGCGCCCTCTCTAGGTCGATGGAGACGGGCCTCTTTCGCTGTCAGCTGCAATCAGCCCTCACGTGCGCCTGTAATGTTGTGTATTGTCCGAACGCATCACCAGAGGAGCATCTGAGACGTCCATTAAAGTTCAAAGCAATTTATCACCATCTTCCCTCCTCGTCCTCCACCTACTTCTCCTCCTCCCCACCCTGTCACAATCTCCTCCTTCCCCATCCCTCCGTCTGCATCCGTCATGTCATCCTCTCGCTCCCCCACCCAGCCACCTTCCCCAGCCCTCGTCGTCTTTAACGCGAATTAAAATTCAGATAGGATTAATCGACACGGTTCTAATTTGTCGGCCGAGGCAGGTTGCAGAAGGTGCGCGGATGCGAAATTAATTCACAATTAGGTCGAAGGGGAGGAAGAGTCATGGCGGAGATTCTGTGTTTTGTTTTCTTCTGTCTGTCTCTCCCCAGCTTCTGTCTGTCACACTCGCTAACTCGAGGTGCCCTTGACATCTTGAGTGTGATTTGTGACAAGCCCGGGCTCCTGGAGGCTTTTGAGCGTGCGTGCGCGCGTCCGTTGCGGCGCGCGCGTAGCGCAAGGCGCCCAGCGAGAGCCGTCGGAGAGTTTGTTTCCCTGCGTGACAGGAGTCACCCTGGGGTATGATAACTTTAGAGGGCCCGGTTTAAATATTAAACTGGCCTTAGCGGCTGACAGCTCCCTCACAGCCGTTCAGCAGCCGTTCAACATGCGTTTCACAAACACTCGCCCACACGTGTTCCAGCCTTGACAGTAAGTAGCTTTCCTCGGCGCAGACGCGTGTGTGGACGTGCCAGAGCAAACTGTATATGCGCTGGGAGTGCTGGGAGTGTGTGTGTGTGTGAGAGAGAGAGAGAGAGAGAGGGAGAGTGTGTGTGTGTGTGTGTGTGTGTGTGTGTGTGTGTGTGTGTGTGTGCGTGTGCGACACAAGGTTGGATTTGGACTTGTTTTTAATCAGTGGGATTTTGCAAATGGCCTCGGGCTTCTCCTAGGGACTAATTAGCGATGTGACTTCGGCATGATAAATAAACACGCGCACGCACCGACACGCGCGAGCGCAGCGTTAAAACACATAAAAGAATACCAAAGAGGGACTCGGAGAGGACTCGGGATTTGCAGATCAGATGGAACAGAAGCACATTTACAAGAGAAATAAACAAACGCCTAATCTACATGGTTTCTTTCTGTCTCTAGCCTCATTTCCTCATACCCACCCCCACCCCCCAACCTATACTTTCAACGTTACTGTCGAGCTTTAACTTTCTCTCTCTCTCTCTCTCTCTCCACCTCACACACACTCACACTCAGACTCTACAATTTAATGTGTTGACAGCCTGTGCCCAAGTGAGAGCAGAAGGTTGACGGCCTGAGAGAATTCCTTAGGCTTTTCTACACTGCACCTTAATGTACACACACCCACACACACACACACACGCACACACACACACACACACACACACACACACACACACACACACACATTCTGGCTGTGTAAACCGTAGAGATTAGCAGCTCATTACCATACCACAGGGGTAGGGCGAGCGAGGGTGGGGGTACGCACAGGGGACCGTGTGTTTCTGCCTGTGTGTGTTTGTGCCAGCACACCTCAGAGTGTTGTCTTCTGGTCACAACAACAACTGTTCCGTTATTTGCGCGAGCATGCCAGAGCGAGGGCGTCTTTAATCAGGAGGACAGAAAAAAACAGAGGCCGCCGAGAATAACCGAATATGTTTTCATCGCCGAGACAATCAGCAGATTAAACAAATTCACCTCGTTAAGCAGCTAATCCATCTGTCCAATCAGCGGGAGGGGAAGGACGGAGGAGGCGGCGGTGACCCCGGACAGATGTGGAGATGATCCACTTTTCCAGAACAGCAGCTCTGATCCGGGGGAGGATTGTTTAGTTGCATTCGTTTGAAGTCCTGCGTTTGGCACGAGAAGAGGACCGCAACCCAGTTTTAGAGAATCCTGCTTGTTTGTTTTGGGCAAGTTGATCAAGCTCAGAGCGTTAAGCATGGTGTTCCTGTCTGATTGTTATATAGGACAGGTGTCTCCTATCAGTCCAGGCTTGTGACAGCGTGTGGATTCACCAATCAAATCTGAAATTAAAAAATAGCAACAAACGTTTCCCTTTGACTTTTTATGTCGACGCAGCCGCTATGAGCCCAAAACCGTTTCATGTTTCTGTGCAGGTGTTGTTTAGTGCTGTTCTCTCGGAGAGCACGCCTGAGGGTAAGCAACAGTGCAGGGTTGCTGTTGTTGCAATTTTTAGTTTCAAAAATTCTCCACTTTCTCTTTTGGGGAAAAGGTCAGGACTGCAGGCGGGCCAGACCAGAACTATCCTCTTCCTCAGCAGTTCCCGTTGCAATGGTACCTATGTCTCTGTCTGTCGAAACAAAAGTACGATTCGACATAAGTAAAATGAAATCAATCGAAAAGCTTCCCAAATAATTAGTGATTATTAAGTAATTGGTTATAAAAATATAATTAATTTAAAAACAAACACTTTAATCAAAGTGGATTAGTGACAATAGGATTTGTGTGATCTACGATAATCCATCTGTCCATCTATTGTCTCTCTAACCGCTGTCCTTGCGGTGTGGTGGATGGCTGGTCCCCATCTCTGGCAGTCAGTGGGAGAGAGACGGAGGACACCTTGGACAGACCAGCAGTCAATCACAGGGCGTCATCGAGACACACAGAACCAACAACTCTGGGTACACACACACCAAACTGAGGACCTTGTATTTACTTCCATTCATTTGAGGAACTGAATGTATGCCGTTACGATATTTAGCTAATCTTTAATAAATTTTTACTATTATTCAACAATACATCTTTAGATCACTGCACATTTGGGGTGGGATGAGTGTTGATGAATTTGTTTTCAGTCAAAACCAGCAGATAAGATTTTATGTTAATTTTTGTTACCAATATTTTTGAGTGCAACCATGAAACAGTGCCACTTTTAAACAAGGTTATCACACTGTGGGATCTCACTCCGACCCAGGCCTATAGCTTGTCTATTTTTAGTGAACAAGATGTGAAATACCGGATTCATCTGACCACTGCCCACTTTTCCTCTGTGTGATGATGCTTCTGGGCCCAGAGGTTAATAGAACAGCTTTTCTGGGCAAACTAAAGGTGCAGCTGGCTGCATAGAAGGCTACCATGCTAGGCTTTCCAAATGTTTCACGAATGAAGCTCTCGCCCATGTTGTTCCAGCAGCTTTTGACAGGGCCGGGTTCTGGGAGTGTCCAGCGTGCTTACACCGTGTCCTTGTGGACACTCCCTGAGATTCCCTGAATCCTTCTATGATACTGTGGAGCATAGAGGAAGAAACGGGAAAACCTCTTCAGAACAACACTGGTGTGACATACACCATCAATTTCCCTCCATTTTCTTCAAAGAAATTTAAAATGTTGTGGCTTAAGACTATAATTTTTTTTTCCTTCCTTTTCATTTAAAAAATATTAAAATTTAATAGATAATAAAGTACAGTAGACCCCCAACCTATTGGTGGTTCGGTATTTGCAGATTCTTTTGAATTATGATTCAAAAGACAATGATGCTTGGGATCCTAAAATACCTAGCTGTAATGCTACTTCACGTGTCATTTCCTGGCATTTGTAAAGCAGCCAATCCAGGAGTAGCACTCATTTTCCTTGGCTTTGATTGGTTATATCCATAAGATATAAGGCAGACTAAATGTTAGCTTCTGCAGTAGTTCTAAGATGGTTTCACAATGAATATCAATGCATAAATAGGTATATTTTGTGTTTAAACTATTGAAAAAGGCAATATTAGTGTTTTTGGAGGGGGTCTTAATCCGTGGATTTTAGCTATTTGCGGGTTTCAGTGAATACCGGGGGTCCACGTAGATTTTCCACCGTGAAAATTTATGTTCCATTTAATGTTCCCAAAATTTTGTCAAAAATCGCAACCATCACTTCTTGGCATGTTTACATATTATTAGACTTTTTATGTGAAAATTGAAAGCAGCACATTAATTCTGTATTTACCCATATTTGTTTCCTCTACTGCAGCTCTTTTTGAAGTTCCTTTCTACACATTTTGGTATAATTAACAATTCTTAAAACACTTACAACAAAAGCCTGCAAAAATCAGTAGAACTAGTTATTTCTGAAAAAAAAAAAAAAGTAGTTGTGCAACTGTGTAAATACCAGGTCCAATTACGAAACCATGGAGGAGCCTGAAGTGAAGCCTTGAAATAAAAAAGGAAATTATTTTTGCTCCAAAGTCCACTGTACGTATCTCTCCCCATAATTTGCAGACTGCATTATGATGATTATGCCATCAAACTGTGCAGTCAACCATCAGAATGTAAGAAACAAGCCGCACAACAAAGAGCAGCATGGGATGATGACAGTCCTTTGGGGAAGGGGGAGGGAGGGACAGAGGGGTGATAACAGTGAAAGCATTTTGAAGATGGACCCTTAAGATGGCTGAAATTGGATGAATCATAATGATACTTAATAACACACATTATAAAGCAGTGGCCCTACAGCAAGAAAGGCGGGGGGAAAAAAGTCCAGCTTTATTTAAATAAAGATTTTTTGTTGCCCAAGCCTCTGGTAAAACTCACCATCTCTAAATAATAATAATAATAATAATAATAATAATAATAATAATAATAATAATAATGTGATGCGCTTTTAAACTGTAAAAAAAAAAAAAAACGCTGAAAGGCATCGCCTAAATACTAGAATTATTCAAAAGTGCAATGAAGTCATGCTTAAACGATGAGAAGTTATTTGCTGTGTGATTTTAAACCAGCTCCATCTTTACCATCATATTGTTCCTTGAGCAAGAATCTATAAGCATCAGGGACTGAGACCAGACAAAAAATAAAATAAACTGTCAATATCACAGAGGTGTGTGTGCTTCCATGGGATTTAAGTGGGAAAATAGCAGTAGCATGTTGCTACTTGGATCAGCAGGAAATGTTAAAGCCTCCATAAAAGTAGAGGGTTTGAGCACCAAGAAGGAAAGACGTTGGCAATGAACTAAAAGAATCAATTTTTGTTTTCATCAGTCTAGGATGGATTGATGTCGTGTTCAAACTCTGATCCCCATCATCCTACTTTAGGGAAGATTGGAAAACGATGAGGACAGCTTACAGTGGTGTGTTTGGTACAATCATCTGAAACAACTTAACCCAAAATCAGAAGCCCTACGAGTCCAACCAGTCACCAGGTTAAACATCAAAGTTTACAGCAGAAAAAATGAGAAAAACACTTAAAATTATCGCTTGGAATGAAACCTCTTTGCATCCTTGTGTCCTATTGTCCCTCTTTTTGTTCTTTCTTTTTTGTTCAATATTTTTATTGTAGATCCTGCCCGCTGCATTAAATATGTGCCATAATTTCACAGTGAACTTTTTTTGTTTTGTATTTTGGAAAGATTGTAAAGGAACCAAGAACTCTGGCAAGTTGAATGTATTTTAGCTATTAGATCAGTGGACACTATCATACTTTGTTTTTGCCTAGTTCTTCGGGTCATCAAACATTTTCTTAACATGTTATGATGGCAAAATGATGCCGTATAATAATGTTAATGTCAATGGGTTGTGTTAATAACTTCAGTTCTCTCTAAAGAATGCGTTATCGTAATACTGCAGCCTAGCTAAGTAGCTAGCACATGCAAGTGCTAATTATGTTCAACATTCCCACTTTGACTAAAGAATATATATATATATATATATATATATATATATATATATATATATATATATATATAGCTTATTTGCTATATATGTATGTGTGTGTGTGTGTGTGACAGCTTCTTTGCTATATATATGTGTGTGTGTGTGGGTGTGTGTGTGTGTGTGCGTGTGTGTGTGTGTGTGTGCGTTTGTTTGTAATACCTTGTGGGGACGATTTTCCTGACATATACTACGTTGTGGGGACCAATTGCTCCTTGTGGGGACCGGAGCCTGGTCCCCACGAGGGGAAACCCTGGTTTTGGGTCAGGGGTCAGATTTAGGGCTAAGGTATGAATTGAGTTTTGGTTAGGGTTAGGTATGTGATGGTTAGGGTTAGGAAAAGGGTAAAGGTAAGGTTTAGGTTGTAGAAATGAATGGAAGTCAATGGAAAGTCCCCACAAAGATAGCCAAACAAACATGTGTGTGTGTGTGTGTGTCACAATTGTTAAGCGCACATTGTCCGGTATGCTGTAATAATCAGGTACTGGAACTACAGATCAAGATCAAGAAACGTATGGATCAGACAAAATCGGTTCTAAATTGTCTGGACAGTGAACACTATTATCCTGCTGGAAGGGACACCGGCCCTCCGCCCCACTCTCTGCTCTTCTCCGGCCTCTAATTTGGTCTGGTTCAGGTCAGCTGCCCTGTATTTAGCTCCATCCATCTTCTTGTCAACTCTGACCAGCTTCCCCCTTGCTCGCTGGAGAAAAGCATCTCAAACACGTTTTCCTGCTGGCGTGCTGTGTTCGGGGTTATGTGCAGTGCTATCTGCTCAGATGAGACCAAAATGAAACTTATAGGTCATTTTCAAAATGTTACAGCAGGTGAAATAAGTATTGAGCACATCCTGATTTTTCATAGTAAACCTATTTCTGCTTGTATGAAATTTTCACCAGGTGTTGGTAGCAACCCAAGTACTCCATGCATGGAAAGAAACTAATCATCTTTGTGGTTTTGTAGGATGTTATAATATTTATGGCTAAATTACTTAATAAAGGGGCAATTATGCGTGAAATTGACTTTTTGGAGCTTTACATCAGGTTATAATGTTATCCCTGTTCCACTTGGAGTTTTACCTTGATTCTTTCATGCATGTTTGAGAAATATTTTAATCTCCCCTGGCAACCATTCAGTTTTGCAAGACTCCTGGGTGGACCTAGCATCGCCTTCAAAGATGAAGCTCCTCCTCTGAGCTGCAGTTTTCAAGCTTCCACATCACAGAGCAGTCCTTCCCCCATATCTCTCCTGCTCAGCTTCTTCAGACTAGCCAGTAGCACTTAGCAAACACCTGGTAGAACATCGCATCTGCTGAGCTTGTTATACTAGCCACTTCTCAGTTCAATGCTGGTAAAAATGTTGTTAACCCTTTTACGCGGGGACGTGTTGCCGGCGACACATCCAAATTTTCAGTACCGTAATTCCGCCACACTTTCCGCTATCTGAAAAATTCCAACGGTTTCTGAAAGGGGAGATGTTGCATTTTCCAGCAAGTATCGGGTTAATACGGCAACTTCACAGCTGCAGCTGCAGAGAGTGTAATTAATCTGGGGGGTACTCGTTTAATAGACGGTATATTTCGAAAATAACTTGCTGGATATTGAAAGTTCCAGTTGTTATCGATACATGGGTAAGTATATCATCTCACAGGACATTTAAATAACTACTTACAATTAAAATAAGGAAGGTTTATTTAGGCAGACGCTTGAAACTCCGGCGTAAAAGGGCTAAAGGGTTAATAGAAGAGAAACGTTGTGATGACTTCCTGAGGGTGGAGTTTCAGAAAGAGCAGTTGCTTCTTAAAGAGACAGAAGCCCAGTTTTAAGGCGATAAATTATGAAGTCTAATTTCATTTCAGTCAGGTTTGATATGTGTACCATTTTTATCACAAATGAAGGTAACATATTAAACTCAATTGTGCTGTAAAATGGCACTATGTGCCTGGAAAATACATAAAACTGCCTCTCTAAACTTTTCCACAACCTCATCTATACTGTGCTGAATTTTAATCACAAATGTCAGAATAAACGGGCGGAACACAAATTGATCCCAAACTTTTCTGACTTAAGCATAAAAAAGTTTAATTTCACAATAATACACTATTTTGTGTTGATCTATTACAAAAAAAAATCCCATCCCATTGTACCATGACAAAATGTTAAAAGATTCAAGAGAGTATGAATATTTGTTCAAGGCTCTGGATCTATTTATCTTATTTCGAATCAAAGGATGCATTATCTTACCTATCACCTCCGAAGCTGTTGAATTATTGCCAAGAAAAACACCATTGTGATTCTTTCAATCATACTTGCACGGCTGTCGACTCGGTTTCATCGTCTCGTGAGATCCAGCAAAAAGATAATGTGCTTAGCCAAAAATCATTATGCGTCTCGTCTGTGACACTTTGTGGAGTCATTTACCGTATCCTCTTCCCTGTGCATTAGTTAGGCTTCACAGACAGAGGACAAAACAGACTCTTGACTCATGTTTCATGCTGCAGGAGATGGCAGGTAACGTGCACAACAACAACAAACACAATCTGGGGCAGATCTATTTTAAAGCCAGCAGTGGACCGACTTTCCCCTTAAAGACGGCGGAAGTGCAACTCGACTCCTTGATCAGGACAAAGGCCAAGATTCGTTTAGACTTATGAAATGATCACAGTGGATGCAGGGGAAGTAAGCTGAGAAAGATATGTGCCTATGTAGACTCTCTCTGCCTCACACAGCCTCCCTCCGTCCCGACACACACACCTCTCCACAATCAGAAATCAGTGCCTGGCTGTAGAGAGAAAAGAGAATTCATTAAACTCAGCCACCCACGCTGGGCTGCTGAAAAGAAGACGGGGGGCGAGGGTGGGCCGAGTGGGGAGGAGGATGATGAGAGACTGAGAGGGAGAGCAAAAAGAAGATGGAAGGCAAGAAAAAGGGAGAAAGAGGAGAGAAGGTGGAGTCCTCTTAGTGGGGGCCCATCAAATGAAGTGGATAGGAGGTCAGTTGAACAGAAAAGCTTTTAAGCAGCGAAGCAGTGAGCAGGAATTGACACAACGCCGGAGAGAGGAGAGCACAACAATATGTGAAGGAGGTGTTAGATGTACTCTAGAGTCTGGAGTTGGATCATAGCACATGCAGAAGCAATTAAAAGTTGTCCCCGCAAACTCATCAAAGACTCTTCCCCTTCCCCTCCAGCGTGCTGCGAAGGGTTGTTCCCCCCACCGCTTGGCATGTTGGCCGATCCTGACGCCTCTTGCCGTGAACTGACTGGCAGGCGGTCGGAGAACGCTTTTGGCGTCGGCCGGTCTCTAACCTGGAGCTTTCGCCATCTGACCTAATCCACACACACTTGGCTAATCTGGTTAACCAGAGCCATTCCTGAAATGAACAAAAGCCTAATCTAATTCCCACTTAGCACTAATTAAGAGATTACTGACCGCACATCCTATTATCGTAATCATCGAGCTTTGACAAACAGTCAAACAGCAACAAGAAGGAGTCAATCACATGGCAGCTGTGGACAGTGGGAGGGGTCACCGATTCTGTGTGTGACCATGGCACCAAGGCTGGACTTGGGAAAACATTACCCACTGCAATGGAGCCGGCGTGGGAGACAAACACACACAAGTCTCTTTTCAACAAAAGCTATTAATAGTGCGTACTAATTATGACTTCTGAAGACAATTGGATGTGCTGAATTTGACGTAGGGCTGTCAGAGGTGTGAGAGCAGGATGCAAATTTACAACGCATCCTTCAGATTTGTAAATGTTCTTGCAAATACACTACTTATGAAACAGCCTTGGTATTTATTAATGTTGCCTCTTACATTGTAGCCTCTCATGTCTCTCATTGTTCAGTTGCTCACTTTGGATTTCAGACAACACACTGGACCGGCACCAGCAGATGGCGCGGCTCCAACAATCATCACCGACTGTGGAAACTTCACACTGGACCTCAAGCAGCGTGAGTTTTGTGTCTCTCCAGACTCTGGGACCTCAATTTCCAGATGAAACACAGACTTGCATCTGAAAAGAGTACTTTGGACCTCTGAGCAAAGGTTCAATCCTTTACCCATTAACTTGGGTAGGAATGCTGATTTTGTCGCTGGTTCAGTTTTGGTTTAATACAAAAGTTTCACCTTTTGAATACTGAATGACGAAATTACTGAGAGGCACCTGTACTCTGGTGCGCCCAGGCTATTCCCCCTGTAAGTCCGACCCTGCGTGGCATTCCCTGCAGATGAGACGGAGCGATAGAGCGGGGAGGAAGACTTGCAAGGTTTCCTCATCCGTCTTTCAGACACACAAACGCACACTCCACCCTAAGCCTTTTACTGTCCAGAATGTCAGCAGCCTTCTCCAGCACCGCGGCCTGTCACACAGCACCCAGCGAGTGTGTGTGCATATATGTGTGTGTGTGAGGATGAGAGAGAGAGAGGGAGAGAGAAGTTGAGGGACGGAGACATGCAGAAGGGAGGGGTGTCCTTGAAAGAGGACAGAGGTGTTCAGCTGGATCTAATGTGATGGAGGAAACAACTGGAGCACACACACTTCCTCACACACTCACACACCACTGTTGCACCAATATAATTCCTTCTCAGGAGAAGAGGGGTATGGAGGTGGGGGTGAGAGGAGGCACAGAAACACATTTGTTTGGAATAAATTCTCATGAATCTGCAATCCGACCGATTAAATCCGTTTGTCCCGTCCAGGCCTCAACAGGCCGGTCTTTTATAACAGCAGCAGAGGGATGGGGGAGTGAGGCGAGAGGAGGGTGGTCGGAGGGGTGCTCCGCTCTGGTTCTCTGTGGCGGGCCTCGGCATCATTATCATCAGCAGCGGGTTCCTCTCAGATGCGCCTAGCCACAGATCAAAGGGAAGCCTCTCAATCTTCCCCCCTCACCGAGGCGGCACAGAGCCGCTCTGTAGCTGGCATCTTGGTCCTGCGATAATCCTCCCATTGATCTGCTTCACAGAGTTCAGTGTGCGCTGCGCCAGGGCTTCTGGGGTTGAGGTTTAAAGATGCTGAGGAATGTCTGTCAGAGTTGGCAGCACACCGGGTGCCAGAGTTTATTAAGCCGTCGGCCGGTCGGTCGTGTGCCGCAAGTACCGAAGCAGGTTCCCTGTTTTCAAGGTGCTTCGCTTACACGAGGTCATCCTAATGCTCAATAGGACCTTCCAGCAATGGGATTTATTTCACCACAGTCAGCGTTTGTACTTTCGGAAGAGGGAGGAAATGGGTTAGGTATTTAGCATAAGGAATTCAAAAAGCACATGTAGGGGCAGAGGGGCAAATTAAATTACCTTATTTTCTTCTGTTCGTTTGAAGTCCGTGAGGAGGAGTTGAGACTGGAAGGCAAAAAGGAGGGTGAGGATGAATGCAGGGAACAATAGAGCAGAGAGGCATTACCTCAACGCTGCCTCTAACTCCCTTACCAACTCAACGTTTCCACCTACTGGCGGCTTTGTGTCACGGCAGGTCACACGACTGGCACTGCTGACTTGACAACATGGAAGTTGGTTCATAAAATGTCTGTTGCAGTGTAATAAATGTTTACTGTAAATAAATAAATAAATAAATAAATAAATAAAATGTATTCCTGAAAAACATATTGCCAAGTGGAGCAGTTTGGCAGCTCAGAACCACCAGTGTCTAAAATTTATACAAGTTGAAAGATGGAGCGGTTCTGAATATTTGATGGGCTGGGCTGCTGCTTGGGCCAACCACAGTGCTTTTCTTTCATGTTGGGATAAAATGATAGTCTGATCAGCTCTATTCTCCACAGATTACTCTTAAACTGGCCAGTTAGACATGGAGCCGTTGCCAGATGAGGTATAAGGCTGAAAAGAAGGGGCAAAACCTGCAGTATACCATCCTATACAGACTTTTTATGTGAAAACAAACAAATACTACTTAGAAGTGGTTGTCTTACATTAGGAATGAACCGAGTGGCCTGTGTATTGCAGCTCCTTGTCTCTTACATAAGACATTTGATTCTTGCCCTCTCGAAGCTTTTACTTCCTCTCTCATTTTTTCCCCCTGCATTTTCACTCGGATGTTTCAGATCATCAAACCAACTTTTCTCACCCGAGGATAAACCTCAGTAAACACAAATAAAGCAGTTTCCAAATGATGATTTTATTTGTCAAAGGGTTAAAAAAAAAAAGCTGTCAAATCCAACCTTCTTGTGTGAAAAGTAAACCTTTCATGGATTTGCAGTAGCTGACAATCCATCTTTGTGTCAATGTTGAGGAACTCTGACCCACTTTTCTTGGCAGAATTGCTGAAATTCAGATGCATTGAAAGACTTCCAGGCATAAATGTTTAAGGTCTTGCATGGTATCTAAGTCCAGACTGTATCTCTGCCTTCTGCTCATTTTAAATTTTTGGAGGGGTTTTTCAAGTTCTTTAGAGGTGAACTTGCTGGATCTCAAACCAGGATTGTCCAAAGTGCAACTAGGGGCCCATTAGTGGCCCTCGGACTGATTCTGTGCTGCCCCCAAATGCAGTTCAAGAAAGATACGAATCTGGCCTGTCCAGCACAAGTAGCTGATGCAGAAGGAGACTTTTTATTTTTGGAAAACGTTAAGTACAACATAAAGTATTTGTCTTTTTAGAACCACGTCTGTTCAGAGACTTTTTTCTGAAAAGCTGACTTTGCTGTGACCAAATCAGCTTTTACTGAATTTATTAAACTTTTGAAAGAAAGTGACCTAAATTCTGTTTCTGCAACTGAGAATAAATTTGTTCAGTCGAGCCTCCAAGAATTTGAAAACTGGATGAGTTTCTTTTAACCCCCTGCTCAGAAGGAGTGTGACAGATGTCACGGTCAGACAGCGGGGAAACGTGGGGGAGGGAGGACGGGTTGTCCTATCAGATCGTCAGTTCCCGAAACCACATATGAAAAAAGAAACTCATAAAAGCATACATGGGTTCTGTGCGGGCCCATCTCTTAAGACTGCAGGAGGCTTAATACAAGAAATGGGAAAAGTCTGTTTCAAGTTTTGGATCTACAATGAGTAACAACCCTTTTCTATGAAATCAAACAAACAAATAAAAAAGAATTGGACTACTTTGTCTTCTTGATTTTATTTATTTATTTTTTGGCCCACATGACAAAAAGTTTGGACACCCCTGGCTAAAACTCAATTTGACGGCTCTCTCTGTTGGTGTTTGAGATCTTTAGCCTACTTCATGTTGTCAGACTGGTTCTCTTGGAGAAATCTGTCCATTTACCAGGTCATACAGTAATCAGGTCTAGATAGAGGAATTCAAAAACAATGTGGTAATAAAAGTAAATTCACAACTCAACACAGGTGGCAGTTATATTTTCGTAGTAATGAATGAAATCAACTGATTTTGTATTTATTCCAGTTATCTTTGTCTTATATTAATATTAGTTTTACAATCCAAAATACGTAATTGCAAAGGAGTTAAAACATTTTCACTCCAATATAAAATCTGTTTTTAAATTAGGATCATATACAGGGAATTTTCCTCCGTACGTGTTATGACATCTACTCTTTCTTACAGTCATATCTTTTTTTTTTCCTGCTTTTGAGTTAACAAATGGTTCACAAAATGTTAAAACGTTCAAATTAAATCGCAGTAATTCTCCTTCCAAAGGCACCGTTTTTAAACTCCGCCTTTGTGTGTTGATATATTACTTCTCCCAGGGACCTAACATAGGCACATAACCGAGGACGAGATACTCCTCTCCTTTCTGCGACTCTCTCGCATCCTTCTCGTCTTCTCTCCAGCTCTTCGGGGACTCCTGGTCTTATCACAGGCATTAGTAGGGGCTTTGGTGTAGCGCAACCAGCTGCTCCTGCCTGTAAACAAATCTCCCGTTGGCAGAGTTGCTCATCATAACCCATGTGAAAAAGTGCAAGAGATATCAGCAGGAATCACTGAGGCAGAACGCCATGCAGCCCGGGGGGAGGAAGGCTTTTGAAAATCTACGTTTTAACAGGGAAAGAATAAATAAATAAATGAAAAATAAAAACAGACCTGAAAATACAGTACATTGCAAGGATATTTAAAGCCTTTGAAAAATTTCACATTGTTTGTCACGCCACAACTACAAACTTCAAAGTATTTTATGTCGAGGAAGAACACAAAGTGGTAACCTTGTTGTGAAATGTTTGGTTTGGGTGTGGATAACTACTAAAAAAGGCCAAACGATAAAATGATGCAATGATGTCACGGTTCAGCATGAACTGTGAAAGTTGATAAATCAGGTTTATTTGGAGGAATTTGGAAATGAGGCCAAGTTAGCTTTCAACTAATTGAGATTAGTTTAAGACAAAATGAATGCTAACGCTTGTATACATTGAAATGACTAGTTCACAATGCATAGCAGAAGAGAAGATAATATCATTTTGATAGTATGTTTCATTAAAGGGGCAGTGTTATGTATTTTTTAGACAAACAGTGCCATTTTACAGCACAGTCAAGTAACTATGCAGTCTTCAGTTGTTATAAAATTGTTTTATATACCAAACATGATTTAAAAGAAATTTGACTTTGCAATTTGGCACCTTGAAATTGGGCTTCTGTCTCTTTAAGAAGCTCCTGCTTGTTCCAACACTCTCCCTTCATCACATCATCCAAACAATGTATTTCCGTCATGCAGTTTAAAGCTGTTCTTAGGAGTGTTGGACTGAGAAGTAGTTCGTACAATAAGTAGAGCAGACTTGCTGCTGCCACTAGTCTGCAGGAGCTGAGTGGGAGAGTGGCAGGGGATGGCTGCTCTGTAATGTGGAGGCTTTGCGGAGCTTTGTGAGAGCAAGCGTTAGGGCACTCTGAATGATTCCTCAGGAGATTAAAAGACTTCCGACACATGCACGAAGGAATCAAAGCAACACTCCAGGTGTTTTTTTTTTGTTTTTTTTTTTGATGGAATAACATTTCAACATGATATAAAGCTCAAAAATGTCATTTTTACATAATAAGAACCTTACTTTTTGAGCCTTTGGAAAGTGAACTTCCACCCCAATCTCAAATCTTTGGCAGCCTCCGGGAGTGTCTTGTTTTTATCCTAATTCAATTTCCCGACACTCGACAGGTCGCCTGTCCCTGCTGAATAAAATCATCCCCACAGCATGGTGCCACCTCTACCATTTGTCGCTGTGGGAATGGTGTTTTGTGCAAGGTTGTTTCTCCTTCACACATAGGCTTGTGGGCCGAAAACATTCAATTCTGCTCTCATCCGACCAGAACAACTTCTTCCTTGTGTTTTGGTCTGTATGCTCCATCGCTTGTGGTAACATGCTTTTCATGTTCATTTATTTCCAAAGACACATCAATAAACTAGTAGTAAGCGGTGCTTGCATGTTTCTACACCAGCTCCCTTCGGTGGTAGCCAGCAGTCCGGCCCTTTAGAGCGGGCGCCATCTGTAAGCCCAGGACCCCGAGCCCACCTGTTAGACCAAGTGCATCTGGTACCAGCACCAGCTGCTGGGCCGCAGCCTCATATTTATTCATCAGATATGAGCCCAGCAGCCCTGTTTTCACCTAATTCTGGGCAGGATCGTGTTTTGTGAGGTCTTCCATCATTACGGCGCTGCATTAAACCGAGGCAGACAGGTATTACTGAAGCCGTCGGCTGTGAGAAATAAACTACTCCTCCAACTGTGATAGAGTACAGTCCAGCTTGTTCAGCATTAGGATTGGGCTTCTTCTTCCTCTTTTTTTTTTTTTTTTTGGTCAAATTGTATTAATGAGAATTTTGTTATTCACAGGCAGCTTTGTGAATGTGTGTGTGTGTGTGTGTGCGCGCTGGGTGAGACTTAATGCATACATGTGTGATATTTTCTCTCTCTCTCTCTTTCTCTCTCTCTGTCTTTGTAAAAAAAACGCACACATGCAAACCTACACACATGCCCAGGTCTTAACCTGCCTGATTTATATAAATATATATATATTTTCCTTCTTTATCCAAGCTCGGAGAAATACATTGATAAGCAAGTGCATGCACACACCGCAGTGTGAAATTGGGTCAGCAGTGGAGAGTGGGCTTTAATGCTGAGCACATACGCTCTCTAAAACTGATCTGCATATTCATGTGGGTGGCTATCAGAATGACACACACGCGCAGCTACAAGCGCGCACATAAATAAGTACACGCGTGTACACGCTGGCGCGAAACTTATCCATCCCACACACGTGCCCCTCTCTCGCGCTCTCTCTTTCGCGCGCGCGCGCTTACATGTAAGACGCACGCGCGCTCGCGCCGACAGCAGGGGCACAAAGAAAACGCTGAATCTCATGGATATTGTAACTGTCAGGGAGCTACAGGGGGCATTTATGTTCCACTCATTCTAATTCTCTGGCTAAAAAATGAGCTTCTTCCTCTCCCAGCGGTGCTATGCCAATCATTTTTCCTCCTTTTTTTTTTTTTTTTTTTTTTCCACTTCCCTGCCTCCACTTACGGGGTTGCTAAGCTGTCTGGGAAAGTTTAGGAAAGCCTGGAAGAAAATAGCAAACGGAAAAGAAACTAAAGTACGGAGAAATGTTTTTATTTGGAGATTTTATTTTCTATTTGTCCGTTCTTTTCATCTTCCTTCCCTCCTTTGTTGCGTCCTCTACCGCCTTGATTCCCTCCTTCTACTTTCCTTCCTTTAGTCTTATATTTCTTTCCCCGTGCTTTTTCGTTGTTAATATAATGCTGTATAAATCAAACATATATATCAAACATAACTTAAAGAAATTGGACTTTGTTTAACGCCTTGAAATTGTACCTTTCTCTTTACGAAACTTACTCTCCCTGAAACTCCGCCTTCGGGAAGTCGTCACAACGGCGCTCTTCTTTCAACCCTTTAGCAATGTTTTTATCAGGATTGCTGATGAGAAGTAGCTCATACAATGAACTCAGCAGATGTGCAGTTCATCCAGCTGTTTGCTAATTGCTGCTGGCTAGTCTGAAGGATCTGAGTGGTGGAGTCACAGTGAGGGATGCTCTGTGAGACGGAAGCACGGGAGCTTGGAAACTGCAGCTCTGAGGAGGAGCTGCGTCTTGAAGGAGGGGCTAAGTCCAACTAGATCTTTTGTACAACTGAATGGTTGCCATGGAGATTCAAGGATTTCTCAAATATGTATGAAGAGTAAAAGCAACACTCCAGATGTGTTTTTGATGAGGGAATAACATCAAAAGATGATGTAAAGTTAAAAAATATTATTTTGCATAATACTGCTCCTTTAAGTCCTCCTCTCTAGTTGCATTTTCATTGACCAAATCATTATGAAAGTTGATATTTTGAAAATAAATTTGCTTAATGGAAATATCAATTTTAAAAAACCCTCTCCTTTATCACTAAAAGGTTTTGGCACTGGGGTGAGATGTGTGTTTTGGGCCTTTTTTGGCCATATCAACATTGGTTTATTTTGTAAAAGTTGCAATGAAAAAAAAAAGATATATTTATATATTTTTTTGCATCGAGTCACGTGATCAGCAATCTGGATGTTGCCACTGCTGAAAACTCGAAAGAAATAGCCAGGGAGTCATTGCAGGATGTTGACTCGGCATGTTTTTTAGTGACTGGTCACATGAACAAACTTATTCATGTGTGATATTTAATTGTTTTGGTTTTTTTATTTATTTAATGGAGACATCACAATTGCAAAATTGTGCTTTTTTTTGACAAAGTTTTGCACACATTTGTAATGGAAACTTTGCTACATTGTCCTTCCTCCTTTGAGTTCTTACATTTGTCCTCTCTTTACTTCCTTGTGTTTCTTAAATCTCTCATGCTTTTTTCATTTCTTTTACTTCCTTCCTTCACTCCTTCATTCCCTGTCATATTCCTTTCTCCCGTGTGTCCTGCCTTCCATCTTTTTGCTTCTTTGTGTCCTTTTCCCCTTCACTCCTTCCTCCCATTCTTCCCTGCGCCCTTCCTTTCTGTCAGCCTCTGTATTTCCCCGTTTCCATGTCTCTATGCAGAAATAACCGCAGTGAGTCCAGACTGAATTGTTATTTTGTGGATTCACAGAGCACCGAGAACTGTGGAAATTAGAGTCTGAGAAGGTGTGAAACTTTCTCATCAAAAACATGAAGGTCCCCACTTTTCTTCCTTTATATCCCTCCCTCCGCCCGCACCCCCCAAGGCAAAACGCGGCGGCCATCTTTCTGAGGGAAAGCGCGGTCCGGCTGACGCCGTCCGTCCGTGCAGAACGGCTCTCATTACTGGAGAATTTGGGAGCGAGCAGCAACATTGTCAGAAGTCTTAGAAGTGTTCACACTTCCCTCCCAACTAAAAAGATATTCACACTATGAAAAGTGGAGAAAAGGAATAATAATCACCATTCGGCTGTAGACTGATTGTGCCGCTGAGCTGTGAAGAGAGTTGGAGAATGGCAGAAGCAGAGTGAAAAAGAGGAGGTGTGAGAGAGAGAGAGACAGAGAGAGAGAGAGAGAGAGAGAGAGAGAGAGAGTCAGCCAAATAAGAGGTCTTCTCCCTGCAGATATGCTTGTCAAAATTCCCATACTTTGCGCTTCTGACTTTTTTTTCAGGTTTTTTTTTTTCGCCAATGAACAACAGTTTTTTTCTGACAAAGCATTTTCCTCACTTATTTGCAGACGGAGGGGAGGAGAAGGAGCTCGAGTCGGAACGTGAGAAGCCAAAAGGATGCAACAAAGGATTCGGAGCCCAGTAAGCAGATAGCTCAGAAGGCCGCTGGGGGCCAAAAAATAGAGAGAGAGAGAGAGAAAGAGAGAGAGTGGAGGGGAGGAGTGGATGGGAGCGGAGGGGGTGCTTGGTGGTGTCTTTTGAAGATGGAGATGGAAGGAGAAAGAGAAAGGAGGAGACGCGGAGAATGAGACAGAGAGCGCGTGTCTCCTGTGGATGTGTTAGGGGACCAACGCGGCGAGGCCTGAGCATGTGATTTATTTCAGAATACTAATGTCCCTTTGATCTCTGCTGCTAAAAAAGAAAAAAAAAAGAAAAGAAATGCCCTTCCGGGATTGTGGGCACACACTCGAGCGCAAACACACTCTCACTCTCAACACGGGCAGACACATGCATGTACCACACACGCACCTACATCCTCGCAGTCACATTAATATTGTTGCATCCCCTCGACTGACTGCTGAATAGGGTTCATTTATGCGCACACACACAAACACACACATGCACACACACACACACACACACACACACACACACGCACACACGTACTCCAGGGTGTCTAATCTACTTTAACTATCATCAAATCCTCAGAGATCCAATTACAAAGATAGAGGGATATTTGTTTTTCTCTGTACACCCTAAAAGACTAATTAAATTTTCATGTAAAGATGAAATTATTTGATACAACACAAATGTCTTTTCATTTTCATAATCGTAACGTAATACGTTTTAATTAGGATTCCTGTCACAGCTTCTGCTTGTTCAAGCTGTTTTTTTTTTTTTTTGTTTTCTCCTGGCCCACTTAACCTGAATGAGAGGCAGAAACAGTATACGGGTGTAAACCCAATCTGTCCCCAATGCGTTGTTCTGAGTCAGGGGTCGGAGAGGTCGGAGAGGTCAGAGAGGTCAGAGGTCATGCGCGTGATAGACGGGACCCAAACTGAAAACGTCCGCAGACGATGAAGGTTCGGACCCCGCGCGGGCCCCCCGTCTTTCGTTTCTGCATTCACTCCGACGAAGCGCCAGGAGAGCGGCGTATTGACATTTTGTAAATGTCAGGTTGTTTATTGTGAGGTACTTTCAGTAGGGGACGTAATGATGGCATAAAAATTTTAAAACTTTTGAAGGGAGCGAGAGAAACACTTAATCACAGTGGCAGCTGTAACTAAGTGAAGCGAGAGCATTTTTCCACCATCACATTTCTCAAAATTACTGTAACATCACAACCGCAAGCTTCAGCTTTGTTGGTGTTTTATTTGATCAATGCAAAGCAGAACCTAATTGAGAAGTGGAAGGAAAATTATACTTTTTCTCTCTCAATAAAACTCGAGAGCAACGGTGGCTGCTCTCAGCTGTAAAAATAATACCCTACTGCCATGGTTACGCATGTCCGCCTTACTCTGAGTTGTTATATTAAAATAAAACTTACACAACTGACTTTGAATGTACTGTAAAACTGTTTCCCAGCATGTTTGTTGTACGATATCGGGAATCCTGTGTATGAAAGCTCATAGTTTGAGTTTTGCTCTCAATCCCCAGCTGATGAGAGCAGACGTTAAGCCTCCTGAAGCCTGGTTCTTCTGAAGCCCTGTCCCAGTTCAAACGCAGCTTCTCCTTTCCACCGTAGCGAGCAGCTAGCCTGTGCGTGCTCAAGCTGAAGGACCGAATCAAAGCAGAGATTTAATGAAAACAGTGCACTGCCTTAGGCAAAGCAAAGCAAAAATAAGGCAAGGGAGCAAAACAAGATGTATAAGCTGGAGAGGACAAAGGAAACCAACGTATAAAAGATATAGTCAAAGGATGAACTCAAAACCTAGCAGACACATTCACAGTAAGGGCTGAATTTGTCTAAGTTGTGTTATTCTCTGGTCTGGTGAAGCGCTGCCACGAATCCTAACCCCAACCCAGACTGAGTCAATCTCCAAGATGGCAGTTTTGGTGCAAACGTGACAAAACCTGAATGATTAACTCGATACGAAATGTTCATCACAGTAGTGAAGCTTCAAAGTAATCATTCAAGTCCTGACTGACATAATTCAGTTTTAATTTCCAGTTCTGGGTCCTCAGTGGTCTCCTGTTTCAGTGTAAGATTTCCCTCACGTCAGGGTTGATGAATCTCTGTTAATAGCCATCAACGCAAGAGCCTGCGGTATTAAATGTACAGCCGGTGCTTTGCTGTTCAATCTATAAAAAACAAAACATCCTAGAGGAGTGTAATTCAATATAAATTGTAATCCGTGGGCCGGAGCTTCTGTTCCTCTAGAATCAGAAGTTCCAGGTTGCTGGGAAATTGCAGCACCGAGAAACTCCGCTGCGTCAGGAGAAACGCCGCTGACAGCGTTCCGGGTTTGGACGGTCGTTGAAAATAGTCGTGCCCCGGATATGGAAGTGGAAGGTTGCAATGTTAAGTGTTTTTTTATATATATGTGTATATATTTATATATTTGGTTGCTTTTGACATTCGCGAGACGTCTCTCCGCTCAGCTCAGGCTCGAAATAGCAAGAGGGTTAGTCGCTGGTATTCCTCCGGCGAGCCACTGCGGTCTCGGTTGATGCATGGTATCTGTCAGCCGGTCCCCGATGTACGCCTTCAGCGGCGGCCTCGGGGACGTCGGTGCACACAGCTGCCGGCCGACTGGCCGGCCTCCTCTGGGTGTTCAACTTTGCTTTTCACTGCAGGCGGCAGGTGTAGCAGCTTGGTGATGCCACCTCTCATGAGGGGCACCGCCTCCACTCGGATCGGGAGGCAGATGTGGTCCCACGGCATGGAGAGCTAGAGAAGACCTTTCCCTGGAACGTCCTGAAACATTACTGTTAATATAAATAATTAAAACTAAAAACTAGCTGGAGTAACACTTCACCGTTTCAAATTAACATTTTACAGCAATGCCAACTTTTGTCACTTCCTATGAAACATGGTCCAAGGTATTCCTATTACACTATTCTTCCAAAAATAATAACACACGCCCCTGACTTGGGAGTGTCTGGAATAATAATTTATGGAATCCCTAAGCCAGCAAAATGCACCTGGGAGTCCAATTAAACTTATACAATCAACCTGATCCAAACCGCTCTCTTGCTTTCCGGCTCCCCAGAGTGCGACCTATTTGATCGAGTGCGTGACTAAAAATCTTTTCAGAGTAATTTTTTTTTTCTCTCCCCGGGTTTCACTGGCGTGTTGAATATTTGATGCCTTTTCCCTTTTCGCGGGCCTATCTGTGTTTGCTCACCTTCGTAGAAACAAGTTAAAGTCTGAGCCAATCAAACAAAAAAAGCAGATTGCCTTTCTGTGTGAAGATCCAATCTTTTGATTGGCCCTCGCTTTTCGGATAGATTATGGATGTGCTTGATGTCGCGCCTTGTTTTGACTCGGTTAATTATGAATCATATGCCAAAGCTTTGAGCTAAATAAAAAGGGAGGTCAGTGTGTTTTTGTGAAATGCCTTGCTGCCCCGTGCTCTCTCCTCAACCATGAGGTTACTCTGCCACAGTGGCAACCGTGGAACCATTCACTCTCACCCCTGTATGACGCAAAGGTTAAATTTTCAAATAAAACAAATGTTTATCTGCAACTTTTTACTTGCAACAGTCATTCACATGTCAATTAGGGCAAATCAGAATGATCAATGGACCTGACATGGATATTTTTGGGTTGTGGTAGGAAGTCAGCTGATCCGCAATGTGGTCTTGAATTAACCTAATTAAACAGAACTAAAATTTAATGCAATAAAATAAAAATACAGAGCTAAATAATTCAGCTCGTGACTCTTTTGAGTACTTTCACTTGACAAAAATCAAGGATTAGACAAGGAGGGAGGAACTGAGACGTTAGACAGAAGAAGAATGGACAGAATAAAATGCCTTTGTAATTCTAAAGATACTGTTGTTTTGCTCACTTTTAGTTTCTCCCACATTGAATCCCACATTTCATAATAGATGTGGAATAGCTAAAAGCCACTTTCCATACTAAGAAGTTGGCAACTCTACAGGAAACAGAGAGCCCCCCTGTTTGGCTCATTCTCTTCTTCTGACTCTACGACACGTGAGAAAAGGCTGCACATGTCAGATAACTTCCAACTGTATTGATGAAGGTGCAGACCTCATGTCATATTACCTGAATTACTTGGGACACTCAGTTGTGTCGGCCCTATTGCTAACAAGCTGAAAGGGGGCACATCGCCACCTATCATTATGGAGTCAGACATACTTGAGGCGAAATGGATTCCCATGAAATGATTTAATGCTCATACAAGGTCAGCAGTCCAATTAAATGAAGTTGAGCTGAAGCCATAGCTCAGCGGTGCATGCAAATGTTCTCCTTTTCAGCGTTTCTGTTGGGAAGTAGCACCTTGATGCTAATTTTCAGCAGGTAGACCGTTAGCTAGCATGGCTGTAGCTGTACCATTTCCATTGGCTTTGTTTATTTTTCTAATAAATGAACAGTAAATTACTTTCAGGTGAAACAATATTCAAGACTTAGCTCAAGTTTTTCAGAGTGTTTATGTTCCTAACTTTAAGCTAAGCTAATACATGCTCGTTTTAGCTCTAGCAGGTGTCTTTTGACAGCCAATATTTATAATTTGGAAGAGGTGTATCTTTTGACAGTGTAGTGGAAACATTGGCTTTCTCAAAACTTATTTGGAACTTTCTATCTTTAGCATTATTTCAGCTCTGGTTAAGTTATTTTGAGTGGATTTTCAGAGATTATTGAGTAAAGAAGAGGAAGAGGAAGCTGGCATATTTGCTCAAAAGGTACGTTCAGCATCTCCAATGATTCAGTAGAAACTGTCGGATGTGCTAAGGTCATTTATAAATATAGGTACCTATAGGTAATCCAATCATGATTCAATTTCTTGACATAAAGGTATCAAATTGGATTGCAAAGCCGGGTCAAGTTAATTGTGCCTTTTTGCGCATGTGCTGTCAGAATTGCCATCAGGTGCTTTCACTTCGTATTAATGGTTTTCTTTGACAATTTTCCTCATTTAAATGCAGAGCTGAGCAGAAGCAGGGGAGGCGATGAGAGAGGAGCAGAGCGGGAGAAGGTTGGAGGGCAGCTGGAGGAAGAGCGAGGAGCCGGGAGCAGCCAGGGAGGAATTACCTGACGCCTAAAATAAAAATCAATTTAAATATTTTAGCAAGGCTTTCACCAGGACCAAATTCCCATGGTTAAAAGTGAAATTTGTCTCCCGAATCAATCAGTTACATTGCGGCAATGGAAATAGGAAAACTTTAACGAGAGGCAAACTGGCAGGCTCAGATAACGATTTGCAAACTGAAATGGGAAAAAAAAGTCCTGATGATTGCAGTGAACTTTGCAAATAATACATAGAACAACATGCGTTTCTGCTCTGGTAATAGGGATTGTCCAACGCACGTTACAACAAAGTGATGCTCTGTTCGGCACATTTCTCTAAGGCAGGGCACTGGACTCGCTTCTCTGCAGTCCAGGCCTGTCCAAAGTGAAGAAAGAATATGAAGAACTTTGACACAGAAATGCAAAAACTGTAGCTTCACATCCAGAGACAGCTCATTTGATATCAAGGTTTCAGTCCTCATTTTAGATCTTCCTAACTAGAGAACGCGTCCTCAGATGGAGTCACGACTGAACTGCTGAACAGCTTGCTGAACGTGGCCTAATTATCCTACCCTTAAAGTAAGTCTTGTGGGATTCTGTGCGGATGAAACGCTGGGTTGGAATTGTCTTAATCAGATGCGGCCAAGCTTTTCACAGAGACCAAGCCGCCTCACAGGCTTTCTTTACAGGTTTTTACTGTCAGGAACATCAGTCACCGAAACGAGGTGATGTAGGCTCTCAAGTAGGTGTATGTCTGAGAGGGATTGGTTTAGACATAGGGATAAGGTGGGAGGCTTAATCTTTGAGTGAACGCTGCATGTTGCTCTCCACAGAGCTATGAATAAAAATATGTTCAAGCAAAATTTGAGTGAAAGACAGATCTGTGAGAGACCTAGTTTTTCACCACAACACAAAACTGGAAGAAACGGGAACAAGTGAAATGAGCACATATGTAAACTTATTGGACAGACGCATGTTTGGCTTATCAAACATACATACAAGAAGTCAATGGTGGTGAGGTCAGACCTTAATCAACTCAAACTGATGACCGTTCATTCTCCTCCAGGATTTTCTGCTAGAGAGCAGAATTTATGGTCTCAAAAATTACAGAAAGTCATCCAGGTCCTAAAGAAAAGCATGATCTACTTTCTCTGAAATGGTGAGTTAGGATTCATCATTCACCAGAATATTTCCTCTAAAGTCCTGTTGGTCATCAAGATGTATTCATCATATGTTACATGGGCCTTTGTAGTTTAATCACCTTAGAAATCCAGATGCCATTTTTGCCCTGCCTGTTTCTCACTGTTAAATCATGAATAGTGGCTTTGACCGAGGGATGTGAATAATCAATGTGCTCTATGTAATTTTGGTAGGCTGGTCACTCTTGAGGTTCACCAGTATTCTGTTTTGTCCATTTGTGGACAACTGCTTTCGTTGTGGTTCACTTGGAGTCCCAAGTCCCTCAAAAACGGTTTTGTTTTGCTTTTTACACGTTGTTTATAACCTGTTCTTTTCTTTACAAGTTTTTTTTTTTTGTTGCTCCAGTGGCCTTTTTTTGACAGTGAATTGACAGAAAAGTGGGTTGTGAAAGAGGGGAAGACATTCTGCAAAGGTCAATGCACCGGGGCAGGAGCCTGTGATGGACAGATAGAGGACTGAGGCCTCTATATGTCTTGTGCCACTGCTGCACCCCAGTTTCTAACCTATTCTTGAATCTCCATCACCAGGATTTGACGTTACTTCTCTTTAAATGATCTATTGATTCTACAGGTCGGGGATTAATCAGACACTAAGACACTGTTTTTGCTGGATATCAAGGTTTCTGATGAATTATCCAAAACAATTGTAAAACCCAGAATCTAAAAAAGTAGAAAGCTGCACCAGGGCAATTAGTTTTGTAGTTCAGCCTTCTAATAGAAAAACTAGTTGATCAAATCTTTATTGAATGCATTGTACCTAATTAGCGAGTTCTCTTGAACCGTGGAATATGTAAAGGAAAATGTTAGTAAGAGCAGTGCTGAGAACATGAGAGAATTTCAGCAACTGAGTCAGGAGTGAAAACTGTGAATCTTTGTTTCAACATCAACTGAAATGGTCGGACCACTAGGGAAGGCACAGATTCTCTTAAGAAGTGGATAACTACCAGAGGGCCTGTAGACTACAGACAAAAAAAACAGCGTTTGTATAAAAATAATATCTTTATTGAAAGTCTGCATATTTTCACCAGCTGAAGACTGGCAATGTGTCAGCACCACCTACTGCATTAGCTTTTGTTTCAATCAGCAAACGTGGAATACTCCCTCTGTTTTGTACATGATTGACGTTGGGATAGAACAGTAAATGGGTATACGATCTGTCATGGAGTACAAAGCTGAGCAAAATGTGCAGTTCTTGATTTACCGGTTCATCTCTCTTGAGATGGATCATGATCAAGAGAAGGAGAGTGAAGCGGCTGAGAGGAAGGTCTTCTGTTTCATGGCTGGATTTGGTGTTGGAGATAAGGTGAGAAACTGTGTGTCAAGAAAGACTCAGAGCCTCCTCTGCCACTTTGAAAGAAATCAGCTGAGGTATTTTGGGCATCTTTATGGAATGCTTCCCATCCCCTAGTTCCTTGTCGTACGATTTGCTTCGTACAGAGAGTCTGGACCATTGGCTATTGAGAAACGATTGCTTCCTTGAAGCGCAGCCTCTGTTGAAAGTCTTAAATTTGACCTTATTGCTAATGTTTGGCTGTGGTGTGTGCAATGTGCCAGTTCAAGGCAGTGAAGCTTACTGGAAAATTTTCTGCACTGTAAGCAACCATCCTCTACTGTGGAGAGTGATGTACCGAGCCAAACAAGATGGCTGTTAATGTTAATTCAGTATTTGGAAGATTCGACTGGAGCGGTACTGCATAGAAAGGCAATGACCTGGCTAACTTGGGGGAGAGTCCTGGCCAGATCCAAAACTTGCTGGAAGGGCTGGATAGATTTGTTGGAGACACTTCTGGCCTGCATGAGAACACCTTTGAATCCCATGTTTTTGGAGAAGCTACAACCGCAAAGATACTTTCACTTTTGATTTTTAATCCTGGCTTTAGGACAGTAAAGCAATCCCAGATCAGTCAACCGTGGCGACTCGTTGGTGGTGACACATGGACGTAAAAGTCTAGTAATGTATGCAGAAACATTATCATAATGAGCCTTATGAGTCCACACAAGAACCTTGATCTGGGTCCTGTGCTGAACTGGTAGTTTATGAAGAGTAGTCAGGTGTTGCATTTTAGCCCATAAGGGAGTCAAAAATATTGCAGTTCAATGATTTGTAGAACTTTCACTGAGAAAAGGTAATAAGGGAAATGCAATAATCAATACAAGAACGGATGAATACATGAATCACCATTTCCACCGGAGCATTAGAAATTATACACATGAGTTTCCAAATGTTCCTCAAGTGAAAAAAGCAGGAATAAACAACATCCTTGACATATTATTAAAACAATACAGCACCATCAAAAAATTTATTTTTAATAGGAAGCTTAATGTATGAGGCAACTCAAGTGGTCAGAAAATGAAGGAACTGAGTTATTTGCGGCACAGATAAGAACCTGTGTTTTCTCTTCATTCAACTGGAGAAAATCATTATTCGACCTTCATTTGCTTGATTTCATATACCATTGTAGAACAGATAGCTTGGAAAATGAATGGGGTTTAAAAGTAATTAAAGCCTGAGTATCGTCAGCGTAGTAATGATAAGAGATTTCATTAAAAGATTTTAAAAGACTGCATAAAGGAAGGAGACAAAGACAAATAAATTAGGCCCAAAAACAGAAACACAGTAGAACTCCGTGGTTGAGACCTCGAGTTAAAATTGGACTGGGCAACACAAATATCTCTGAAAGACTCTCAGTTTCACAAGCAGAACTGAGTGATCCCCCAATACTAAAGGGCTGAACATAAACCTGGAATTTACGTCCAGCTAACACCAACGATTCTCATTTCCACATCATCAAACCGTTAGTCACCCGAAGGAATCCTGACGCTGTTGAATAGGCTCTTCAAAAACCAGACTGAAATATGGCTGAAATATTAAAATCATCAGAATCCCACGGTTGCTGTGGAATTTTGGCCAGGAAAGAAAGTTTTGAGATAACCCTATAAGTCGTAGGACCCAATGAATCTAAGGTGGAGACTTTTTAAGAAGAGAAGCACACCATTTTTGAATGATGAAACTTGACCAAAATTTAGGGGGGAGCTAATACATTTTACAGTACAAGGGAAAACAGCTTTAAATAGTGATGCTAGAATAATATCTATAGCAGAAGATGTTGAAATCATCCTGTCCTCACATTTGAAGAGATGACTTAGAGAAATTGAACTGTTTTATACAGTGGGCTAGTTGGGGGAAATCAAAACCTCTTTCAGATGCAGGAGATGAGCAGAGAGCCTAGTTGACTTCCACAAACATCCAGTCTTCCTACATAGCTGCTTCACAGAGCCAAGTCTTCCCGCAGGGTACAGACTTGATACAGAGATTTTCATCTAGAATTTCCCCAAAATGTTTGCTAAAAACATTAGCTAGACAATCAACATCATAACTGCCGTGTCAAGAGAAATAAAAACGTGAAGAAAACTTTTCAGCAAAGATGAATTAAAATACGAGAGCCTATGAAATGATGAGTTTTAGATAATTCCATGCCTAAAGACAAATAAAAAAAGACACAGGAGTGATCTGAAATAAAAATATCCTCAATATAAAATATAAGTCTCACAAGTATTGACAGATTCCAAGTTGTCTCTGGTGACCTCCCTGGTCCTGCAGGTGATGACATGAGTTTGTATATATTTCAGCTTCAGATAGAAATCTTTCAAAATTAAGTTTCTCCAATTTTTCAGTTATCTGCCACACATACTGCCATAAACTCCCTTATTTCACACATAAAGTTGTCTTCCTCCAGCCCACCTGGTTTTCCCGCCCCGACATCATGTAGCTACGGTAACACACCGCCATCTGGTGGCCGCCGTGCTGAACTGCAGCCAGTAGGAAAAGCTGGCCACGTGGCCTGAACATTGCCCTGCCCCTTTGTTGTGTTTCACTTTGTAAGGAAGTAGAGCTGAGATGGTCCGCGAGGAGTTGACGTTTCGTCTCAACGACGAGGATTACAAGAACTGGCTGAAAGCAGGACGCTGCCTGCTCATCCTGAAGGACGGCCTCCTTCCGTTCACCGACCAGCAGCTGACAGCTTTCCACGGAGATTTGCTCAACCAGTATCCTCTCCTGCGGAAACCTTGCGAGACCTCTTCCTGTAAACCCAGAGGAAATACGGTAGGATTTGACCATTTATTCCTTTAAATATATTACAGTTATAACTTCTCACAGTAATTTTCTTTAATTGGGTTTCTGTACTGGCAGCTTGTCTCGGTATGCAGGGTGTGTTCAGAGTGGCAGAAAGTTATCCTGAGACACCACAGACAGCCAGATGCCACAATCCACTGGACAAACTGTTTTCCCCGTTACTGGAGGACGGACCACTGGGAACTGGCCAAGGTAGACCACACATCACTCCATCCACACGTAAAGTCATCCTAAAGCTGCAGAAACGTATGCTGAAGCAAACTGCTGAACGTTTTGTTCTTTATGCCAGATTGCAGATAAAATTGACGCACCGCGTCACGCATTTGTACAGTTGTGGGAGGGACTCCAAGGTTGCTCCCCAAACTTTATTCCTCTACTTTTTGTGCTTACAGTTTGTGTTGTCAATAGATGATTGAGCATAAAATGAGTCATTCATTGCAAAAATTTCTCCCCAAAAATATCTGAATTTTCAGCATTGCATTGAATTATTAGGTAACTTTAGCATAGTGACATCAGAAACTCAGAGGGTTTGGTTGGAGTGAAGATGTCTCCATGATGTCCGTCACACACTCCTCACAGAGGAATCCTCCATCTGTTACCTCTCACATAGATTGTGTGACAGGATTGTATTGGCTGCCAGTGCAGAGCTTGCTCACCGAGTAGGCCTGCCACAATAACAAATTTTGGTGGATGATAAATTATAATTTCAGATATACAGCCACTGTAGGAAGGTCGGTATTAATCTTTGTTTTAACCCTAAGAATAGGATGGATTTATTTATTTATTTATTTTGGTGGGATGGAAAACAAAATTTTGAAAAAGCATTTAAATTCTAATCAATTGACAATGAAAACGGATCTAAAAACATATTACTTGAAATCAAATTCAAAAATTGCAGGATAAAAACAGTCAAAAACCTGCATTTGTTATATTCAGATTTAAAAACATTTGTTAGTTCTGTATTATTTTCAGCCAAAATGATTAAGAGGCATCCAAAGAGCCACTTGTAGCAGCAGACTCCTGAGCTGTACACATAGAGGCTTACGATACTGCAAAATTCCACTAGATGGCAGTATTGCTTCTATCTGAAATAAAAAACATAGGCGCTATCTAATACCTAAAGAAGCTCCACAGCTATTTCATTTCAATTTTCAGGAGGTTCTGCTAAACTAAGGCAGAAACAATTAATTGTGATGAATCAGTTATTGGAATGATTAACTAATTTAGTAATTGATTAATTGTTAACTTCTCAAGTGGTATTTAAAAAATATATATATATTATATATATGCTCACCCAGTTCAAAGTCACAAATGGAATGCTGTACTGCATTTTAGGCAATAAAATATCTAGTTTCTTATTTAAAGAATGAATTTAATTAATTATTTATTTTAATGTATTTCTTAGATTGTGTAAAAAAGGTTTAAATGTTTAACAAAAAATCTGTAGATTCTGCTAAACGATTCATGGATAACTACTTTTTATACAAAGGGAAATTACATAAAACATCAGCACAAAAACCCCCCAAATATATTTAGATCCCTTCTGAGATGAGATGAGTACAAATCTCTCCACTCCAACACACCGGTAAGCGTATTGGAGACTCGTGCAGCTGAAATCACTGCCTGGATTCAGATGAAAGGTGAACCGCCTCTGCAGAGGAAGTGAAAACGCATGCAAACAAACCTGAGACGAGATGCTAGGCATAACATAAGCAAACATCTCTGATAGGATCAGGATTCGTCATGGCTGAAGACGCGGAAACCATGGTGACGGGACGCATTCTAGAGGAAAAAGAAAAAAGAACCGTCTTCGTTTCAGCTCGACGTTAAGCCAACCACGGGTCTATCAGGCGGGTTTGAACTTTGTGTTCCTCGTGTTGGGTCTCCATGCTCTGCTGCTCTGTGTGTCTTCAGGCGTACATGCCACGAGGTCAGGCTAAGGTGAAGCGCGCCGACGAGTTTGACGCCTCCGCTCTGCTCAACCTGATCAACTACTGCGACTGTTTCAGTTCCGTGGATCCGAAGCTGGTGAGACAGGTGAGCAGTGGAACAACAACAGCGAAAAAAGACTTACAACGCGGCTTCATGTCAGGGCTAAAGCTGCATTTTCGCATCTGTGCTTCTGCTTCCAGGTGATTCAGTGCAGGAACGAGCTGATGCACTCTTGCGAGTTTCGGGTGAAGGACGACTGGATGAGGCACTACAGGACGGCTCTGAGGCACTTTGTGCAGCAGCTGAGCTTTGTGCCCCACATGCTGACCGTCGGGAAGCAAATCGAAGACGTGAGTTTGTTTGGAAAACAGCGGCAGCTCCACTTCCAGGCTCTTTATAATGCGCTTCCACTACAAACGTGCGCAAAACTGTCGAAAATGTCAAGAAAACACAATTTAGCAATTGTTGTGTTTCCATGAAAGCTGCAGTATGTAACTTTTCTAAAGTACACAAGGATGATTGAGAGCACTAAGACCCTCCTCCTGGCTCTGACTGGCTGCTTCTGATGGGAAGCGATTCATTTCTGCAGATTGCAATTGTAGTTCATGGTACAGGCGGGGTAATTAGACTGTTGTACAGATTGTCCACCTCATATTTTACTGTTACGACATGGTGACAGTTTTAAGAATAGAAAAAACATATTTCTGTGAAATTTACATGCTGCAACTAAGCCTGTCACAATAATCAATAAATTAATTAATTGCATGATAAATTAAAAGAACCTCAATAATTTCCATTGGCATGATTTATCGTTTCTCTTTTTCCTCTCTCTTTTTCTACTGAAAACTGGATGAAAACAGTTTTCAGTTTTGTGCTTTGGTCTCAACCAGCCCTTTTCTTTGAAGAACAATTTTGTTTACCAAGACTTCAAAATTCATTTTATTTGTTTTATTTATTTATTTTGGATATTTAAAATGTTTTCCATTTACTGTGCTAAAGTTTACTGATCTCTGACAATGTGTTCTTGCATTATTACGCCATTGCCATTATATTACTTGAAAATGCTTTCAAAACAACAATATTATCGTTTATCGCATTAACTGTTGAACAATTTATCGTCCAATAACATTTGTTATCATGACAGGCCTAGCGGCAACTTCAAATAAGAAACGCAATTAAAGTCAAATGTGAATAAGTTCGTTCAGGCGATTAAAAACGTGCGGCGCCGTCATCCTCCTACCACTTCCTGTCGTTTTCTTTGTCTTCTCCACCAGTGTTAACTTCTGGTTGTTGGTCATGTGATTGGTGTGATGCGAAAGAAAAAAAAAGTGTTTTCACTGCAGTTTTGAGAAATACACTCATTTCAATACGGCCAACTCATCCCAACGCTAAAACTTTTTATTAAAAAATATGAGTTTTGCTTTTAAATTGCTGTTTTTCTCTAAAGCATATTTATTTTCGTAATACCAACATGCACGATTACATGGTTAATGGAAAAGCAGCAGCTGTCATCATGTTTAAGTTTTTTTCCTTTTTTTTTTTTTTTTGTGATCCAGATGCTGACCGTAGATCTTTCGATACGCGTGTTTGGCGTCGACCGACTGGACTCCACTGGCCCATCGGCCGATTCGGACCCCGACTCGCCAGAGTCCGGCGCCGAGTCGGTCAGCCGGTGGGAAGCCGAGCTGCTGCAGGAGATGCTGCGGGAGTGTCTGCGTGCTGCTAACGAGGAAGACGAGGATGCAAAGACGCATGTAGGCGGAACAAAAGCCCCGCACTTGCTTTTTTTTTTTTTTTTTTTTTTGAACAAGACGTAAAGAATGATTGACACACGTTTTCCCCTCCGACTCTCTGTCTGTCTGCTCCTCAGGACGCAGAGCAGCTGGAACGGCTGCGGGGCTTCCTCCAGGCAAACAAAGATCTAGGAGAGAAGTTCTCCTCCGAGCTCCAAGCTATCGACTCTCTGGAGGCTAAAGGAGGAGAAGAAGATTAAAAGGGAACCAGAGTATGTTTTACACTCTATGTGGACTTGAATTTATTGCTCGAAATGGGCTACGGTCAGAACAAGTTGGGGAACGACTGTACGTGGTTTATTGTTCCGACTGTTTGCACCTATTAAGCAGGTTATGGAGGACAAATGCTAAATGTAACTTTTTTTTTTAAGAAAGAACTTTAGCTACCAATAATATCAACTGTCTGCTGTATCTATCGAAAATATCCGAAGATAATTTTTATATATATATATAATTTACTGTTTTAATACCAAATGAGGCTTGACCTAAAGGGCTTTTGTTTTAAATGTTTTATTTTGCAGAAGGCTATTAATAGTTTTCCTCCACATTTAACTACAATAATCCTCCATTAGGACAGTATGTCTGTGTTTTTAGCAATGATTTGACTCACAGCTTTGAATGTTCTCCTGTTCAAACAGGATCAAAATCCTACATTAAGGTTCAAATAAATGGAGAAAAAGGAGATGTTTGATCCATTATTTCTTTGATGTAGTCGTGGTTCTCCACAATAACTCTGATCCTGTTGGGAAAACCTTAAATCAGGGAATATATTTATATTTATGGTCTGAACCTGTCCTGAAATTCGGGCCAAAATCAATTGCTTTATGGTTGGGTCGGGCTTCTGCAGCTTGTTTATTAACCTTAGAAGACGTACAGCACAGAGAAGACTAAAACTAAAATGCACAATGTAAAGATGTGTTAATCTACTCGTAGAAGAGGAAACGGGTAACTCTGTTGTCAAAAGAAATAAAGGTTCATAAGTTTATTAGCCTGTAACAAGTGCTCCACAATGCGCACATCTCAGCAGAGTTGCACTTGACTCATCCTGCGGTTACAGCAAGCAACCTGATGGAGCTGGAAGATATTAAAGAAAAACTAAAAACAGGACAAGTTAACGCCACAGAAATAGATTAATTTAAATAATATGTCGTATGACGTTGATTTTCTGGGCCGTCTTACTTTTAGCAATGTGAACGAAGCCGTTCAGTCCGTGTCGGCCACGCTTCCAAATATGGAATCAACATTAACAGCCACCTTGATCGGATCAGCACTTCTCTCTTCTAATTGGGGAATGGTTGTTTACAGCGGAGGCCATTTCTGGTAAGCTTCATATCACACACCACAGCTAAATGTTACAGACTGGGTAAAATTTAAAACCTTCCAAGCCTCCAGGAAGAAATTTTCAATACATGTAACCCAAAGTATTCTGATTGCCAATCCTTTCTCTGGTCCTGGTTCTGGTGCCAAGAGGAGAAAGCTCTAAAGAATCCCGAGACATTAGATTTATCGTCATGTTTCATTTCCCATCTAAGATAAAGTAAATATCCCATTGCAGTGGGGCTGAAACGATTAATCGGATCAATCGTGATGTATCGATCATTGGGAAAAAAAAAATCGTCAACTCATTTATTAATCGATTAGTCATCAAGTGGCGTATACAGACTCAAAAAAACAAAAACAATATTACGAAAAAGCCAAATTAAGACAAATCTGTACAACATATTTAAGACAAAAACATCTCTGTAAACGTGTTTTACAGGCAAGCTTCACCTGCTTCAAATTTACTGAAACAATGCAATGTAGTTACATTTTAGGCAATAAGGTGTTTAATTTATTGTTTATTTGCATCTTTTAATGCATTTCAAACATTGCATATAAAAGGTTAAGTGGTTTATTTGACAGGATGTGCATGAGACTGACATGACATAACACCTGTCATGAACATGAAAGAGTCTTTATGAATGTTGTCATGAAGTGTCATTCGGTAAATAATGACACTTTAATGCAAAGTTGGCATTTTTAATGGACTTTCAATGCAACTTTTAAAGTCATTATTTGATGTCATTAATTACCAAATGACACTTCATGTTCATGACAGGTGTTATGTCATGTTGATGTCATGTCGGTCTTACACACACCCCGTCAAATACAGTGCTACCACACAACCGCTAGTTGCAGACCTACATTTCATAATTGTGCCACAAAATTTCTTCATCAAGGTTCCTGAGAAACAAATGAACTTTTGATCGGTGTAAAATATGTGAAGGCAAGTTAGACAGCAAAATGAAACGGCATCATATGACAAGAACCGAATACACAAACTGTGGAGGTGGCAGCATTATGCTCTGGGGTTTCTCTTTACTCGGATTGAATTAGGGTTTTTGTGAAGCGATCATAAATCACAAAAAGCTCCGGTTATCAGCCAGTTTTGACCGCAAAGGTTCAGATGTCCTCTGGAAAGAGACTTTATCCTTCAGCATCATGGCGAGTCAAAGCATGCTTTCAAAGTGGGATTAAAAAAAATAAAAAAATAAAAAGACTTTGTGAGAGGATAATTTGTATTTTTGCAATGACAATTACCAGAACGAAGAACTAAAGGTTTCAGAAAACAAGTGATGGATTTTGGAGAAGGTTTTGGTGAGGTCAATTTGTGTGTTGGCTGTCGGACTCCAGCCAAAGACCATAAAAGTCTGAAAATACAGTAAAGGAAAAGATTAGCTTCAACAAACCGTGAGATAAAAAGTGTGAAAACATACGCAACTAGTCTACTTTTAACACTTCTGTTTTTTTGGGGGGGTTTTTTGGTATTTTTTAGCCGAACTGCACAGTTGAGGTTATTTCCAGACATAGTTATGCTGTCATTATTTCACCTGGCAGCTAACTTCCGTTTCAACCGGTGCGAGTGCACTTTGGCACGACGCTGAATTTAAAGCTTCATTTTGAATTTTAAAACTTCTTTAATTCGTTGCAAACGCAACAACAGGGAAGGGGATTTCATGGTTCACACCGATTCTCGATAGATCTTCATATATTCCGTTCAGTCCTGTTGTTGCTGCTTGTCGTGCCCCGGAGGGCTGACCTTTCTCAGGTGAAACGTTTTTTTTTTTTACTTTAAAACATGTGAGCAGGCCTCAGGCGTTCAAATGAAACCACAGCTGCTATTGATGTTGTGTAGCTGCGGGCGTTGGGTGGAGGGTGGGGGTTGTTTGTCCGCTTCAGGGCCTCGTCTGTTCGCCTGAATCCTCTCCTCTCTGTCCAAGATGCACATAAGACATTCTGCTAAATCATTGCATTTTATCCACATGTTTAAAACACAAATCAAAGTCAGATTGTGTTTAAAAAAAATCGATTACCTTAATTCGATCAAACGATTCAGTTTTCTTTTTTACAAAAAGAGGCGCTCGCGAAGGAGAAAAAGCAAAAGAAAAAAAAGAGAATAATTGTTTTTCTGCTCCACCCCGTGAACTCCTTAATGTGGTTTAGAAAAAAATAGATTCATCACATGCATGCTGCAGTTTTGTGTCTCTGCATGACAGAAAAGTGTGAAAACCAGAAAAGCTTTTCCTGCCTCGTATAACCTTTCACACGCACGCTCTCTCTCTCTCGTTGTGAAGCAGAGTGCCTTCACCTCCACCTGCACAGAGCGTAGCAGATGGGCACCTGGCTCTGAGGGCGTCATGGAGACGGAGGGCGCCGCCGTTCGCTCCATCTACTACGGCCGGATCGGGAGCAAAGTCACCGAGAAGCTGCTGGAGATGTTCGGACGCGACGGCAGCTTTCTGCTGAGAGACAGCGAGACGGTGCCCGGGGCCTACTGTCTGTGCGTGAGGTGACGTCCCACTTCTCGCTTTTCACTTCTCACCTTAAGAGTTTGGAGGGTTTTTTTTGTTTGTTTGTTTGTTTTTATTGGTTTTGATCTAAACGTAAAAACTAGACAGACTTTTTCAGATTTTTGCCTCACGTTTTTCTCTCGGTAGCGTTTTCTCTGTTGGTCCCACAGAGGCAGGGTAAGACGCTGCCTTCACGGCTGTACCACAAATCTTTTAAGGTGTTTTTTTTGTTCTTCTTCTTTTCTCGATTTCAACAGTTTTCTCACGTTTCCGATAAAAGACGCTTAGCAGAAATGAAATTTGTGTCCGTGGAAGCTTTCGCTTTGCACCCCGGCGCACAGACTTGAGAAATATAAACGTAAGAAACGGAACGAAAAGTTCCCAGAAAGCAGGCAGAAATGACTCTGACGGCCAAACAAAAGCCTTCTCGCCAGCCGTGATCTCGGCGTTTCTTTTGGTCGACGGCAGCTCGGTCTCTGCCACGCCGCTCCGGCGTGCTGCCACACATCGTTGCTTAAGAACGGATCAGTTTTCTGTAAGTGAAAGCGCTGAGAATAGTTTTAGAGGTTATGTAACAGTAGCAGCAGCAAAAAGAACAGGTGGCACAATAAAAGAAGTCTAAGTTCTTTGTTTTTTTAAATACTTTCTGAAGAAGTTGTCATTAGTGCATCAGACTTCATGTTTTTAAATTTAGTCACACCAAATTCCTCTGATGAGACCTTCCTGGCTCGTGGTCTGCGGGTGTGACGATAAGAAGCGTTTTAAAGTAAAGGGAGGCTTTTTATGTCTAATTATAGTTTACACAACTAGAACGTCCCCAAAAACGGAGCTGTGAAAAGAAATGTGCGAGACACATCGAGTCTGACTAGTAAATAAATAAATAAAATAAAATAAGAACAAGATAAAATCTCTTCAGCCGCACTGCAAAAAAAGCAACATAAACATATTTCTTCCTTTTTACACTTTTTTTTTAACATCCCACTTACACTGAAGCCAAAAAAATGGATTCATATCTTTATCAGATTTAGGTTTAAAGTCATCTTTTTTTATTTTCAGCGACATGTTTTCTTCTGACTGGAAGTAATGTTTACGTCGTGGAGCGACCCAGACACAATCTTGACTTCAGTCTTGTTCCGTATCTGTGGAGGGAATCGGATGAACTCTCAAAGTTTATGACTTATGAGAAGGGTTTGAAAGTTTTGATGCCACAAAAGATCTTCCCAGTGATTGTTAAAATCATTTTCAATATACAATAATAAAAAAAATATGTATATAAATGCAAAAAGTCAAGAAGCCTTTTAGTTTAAAATAGTTTGAAATCCTAATCTGTCTAATTTCACATCTAAATTATTCTGAATAATTTTGGGATTGACTGTAAATCTTTCAGATCTTTAAACAGATTTTAATATTTGACACAAAAAACCTGTCCAATATGCTACCTAAGAAAAAAACAGTAAGTAATCACCCCCTAAGCCTAATTGTGCTTCACTTGGCGACATCAAGCATTTGTAATACCTGCTAATGAATCTTTAATGTCAACATGGTGGAATTTTGTCTTTTTTTTTTTTTTTTTGCAGAACAGTCGTATTTTTAATTTTTTAAATTTTTTATTTTTGTGTGTCCTTGTCCGGCCGTACGGCAATCAGAACTACGGTCTGAGTGTCAAAAATAAATGGCTTTACCTTCCCAAGAGGAGCGTTACAGCTTCAGCTACAGCGCTCCTCTTGACGTGTCTTTTTTTTTTTTTTCGGTTTATTTCAGTTGTAATGTGAGATGGGAAAAACGTAAAAGGTAGACCTGCTGAGAGAGAGACAAAGGAAAGTGGAGCAGAGAGCCACGAAACCACAGCAACAAACAACATGTGTTCATGTAACAACAATGTCACAGAAAAGCACTAATTAATGTCTGATATATTTAGTGACAGTCACAGACCAGCTGTCTGTGAACACCTGCGTTCATTTTTTATTTTTTTTTTTGTTGCTTTTTTTGAGAGACCATCTTATCTGATCAGAGGTTAAGTAAAGTCGGACCCGGACGGGAACCAAAAACTCTGACAAAACGTGTTCTCATCCGATGCCATGTTGGAGGACTTTCAGCCGTGCATCTCAACTGGACTTTGACTAGGCCAGGAGATCCTTTTGTTTGTTTTTTTTATTATTCCATCGGCTCATTGCCCTGCTGCATAACTCTCGCGTGTTCCTGATGGGCGAATTCAGATCATAATACTGCCACCACCATGTTTGACTGTTGGTAAAATGTCATCTTTCTAAAATGTTGTCAAAAGTTTCACGTTTGTTAGTTTGCAGAATACTTTTCCAAAACTCCTGGGACTCACGGAGACATTTTCTAGCCACTCTGAGACGGGTTAGGGTTAGGCCTGCAGCGCTTTAGATGTTGCTCCTGGTTGAATCATCAACCCAGTGTTGAAGTCATGTTGGCAGGTCAACCACTTCCTTGACGTTCCCGGTTCTTTCTTGTGGATGCCGACTCTCACTGTGGTTTACTGGAGAACCCAAACGCTTAGAAATGACCTTTTGACCTTTCCCTGACTTATTGATGGCAGTGAGTTTATTCTTCATCTGTTCTTGAATTTCTTTAGCTTGAGACGTGTTGCTTTTTGACATTTTTCAGCATGTTTGTGATTTCTTGACTCGACATCAATGTGGTTTTTCTCAGTCGCTGCTTTATCTGAGGCCAGGTTGGTTTCCAGGGCTTCTTTTCATTCACATTTGTAATCAGTTCTCTAAAACTGCTCTCTGTATTTATGGTTTTTTTTTTTGTTTGTTTTTTTTGTCTGATAGAAAATGTGTTTGATTTTCTTCAACATTTAAATTTGACAAAAAATAGAAACGAAACCTAATCTGGACGAAAAATACTCATGTAAGGGGAAAAATATTCTGAATACGTTTCTAGACGAACTAAGAATTAATGTTCCCAAATCATAAAATGAGAGCAATAAATGACTCCAGTTTCAAAAATCACATGCTACCGCTCCTTTATGTAAATATCACTACATCACTTAGACTGATGCATCATATAGTAGGCATGTTTTAAATCACAACATTACGCTTCAAAAAGACTCTGTTAGTTTATTTCTCAGCACTCGTTTCTATCTTAGACGACGACACGTCACTCAAGGCCTTCGAAAAAAAAAATCCTCCAGAGCTATTACTATGATCAAAGTTTCAATTTAATACAAGTTGTACTATTAAATATTTCAGATCAGATATTTACTGATTAGAAATGTCAGCACCAAACCGGACAAACAAAAACGGAACCAAATCGGAACATAATTTACTTCTGATGATCTGAATTTAAAACACTTTGAGCAACGAACTGTTAGCATCTCATCAGTCAATGAGTTGAAGCTCTAAGAGCTTTAGGGCGTTTTGAGACGTTTTATCTCTGCTCATGTTAAACGATGGATGCCGTTTAACATGGATGCCGTCCATACAAAACCCTCCAATGAGGCTGGATGGCGCTCGATGTCCTTAAAGCTCACGGTTATCTGTAATTCTACCCGAGACCCAGAGGACGTCCGTCTCACCTCTGTGAGTTTGAGAAAAATCTCCACCACGTCCTAAAAATCTCTCTCACCTAAAAACAAACAAATATGTCACCACTTTCCTGAAAAATGGCCTACGTCTTTTTTTTTTTTTTTTTTTTTTTTTTGGTCTAAAATATCTTTTGGTCAAATCTTTTGTCTTGGTCAAACCTGCAAACAAAACCCACTATTTTCTGACTGAGTTTAATCAGCGTTCAGACCGTCCCGTCTCTAACGGCTGTTCACGGGTCGGACCAGGAACCAAAAGCTGTTTATTTTTGTGTTTTGTTTTCCTGGAAACCTGACTCATTGCTGAGCCAGCCTGGCTGGTCACGGAATCACAACAAAACCCTGAGAAAGGTTATTTTCTACGCTAACAAAATATTCACAGTCAAATCGCAGAGATTAAGTAGAAATTAAAATAATGCTAACATATGTAAAGCTGCTCTAATGAATCATTTAGGAGCTACAGCCAGGTGTCGTTTCTGAAGAAATCGACCACACACAAAAAAAAAGACAAAAAGAAAGCGAAAACCCCCTCAGAAAATATTGGAAGCACTGATTAAAATTCAAAAAATATTGCGGTAAAAGAACGTTGCAGGCAAAAGCGACACTGGTGAGCAGAGCGACTGATGTCTGCTTTCACAGTGAGTGGGCCCCTGAACATCAGTGAGTCACCGTCGGCCTCAGATCCAGATAAAGTGCCCGTTTCAGATTTTTGCCTTATTTCAGTTTCACAGAAGTGGTCTGAAAGCAGTTTTTGTTTCACAGGAAGGCGCCCTTTGTACACACCTACAGGCTGGAGCGTGACGGCCGCGGCTGGTACCTCCAGGTGGGTGAACATCAGAGGAGCAGGTGACACTTGTACAGACTCTGAAACGCAGACCAGGAAGTCAGTCGCTGTTTCCACTCATGAACACAAACGCTGCTAAAACAAAGAAACAGCTTGTTTCTCTAAAGATTTCTTCTTTTGGCTTTTTTTTTTTTTTTGGTCACAAACTAAAATCACACAAAATGAACTACCATAAATATTCAAATTTAAGATAACGGCCAAATTAGTCCGACCTTATGTGGAAGGGTAACCCTTGGCAACGGCCGCCATCAAGCATGTGTGATAACTGGAGATGACTTGTTTGCGTCACTGTGGAGGAATTTTGACCTATTTATGCTCATGGTGTGGCATCTAACTCAAGATTTAAGTCCTTACTTTGACTAGACCACTCCAAAATCTTCATAAAATTTTTGCTTTGAGCCACTCTGAGGTGGGCCTGCCGGTGTGCTTTGGATCATTGTCCTGCTGTGTAATCCCAGAGAGATTGGGCTTAAAGGAGCAGTGTAATATAAAATTGACTTTTTTATTGAGATTTACATGATGATGTAACAAACATCAAATACATACCTGAAGTGTTGCTTTAATTCTTTCATGCATGTTTGAGAAATCCTTTAATCTCCATGGCAACCAGTCAGCTGTGCAAAACGCCTGGGTGGACCGGGCTCCGTCTTTGAGACGCAGTGTCCAAGTTTCCAAGCTTCCACCTCACATAACACCTTGACTTCCCCTCTCTGCTCCTTCAGACTAGCCAGCAGCAATTAGCAAACACCTGGTGGAACTGCACAACCGCTGAGCTCATTAAAGGAGCCATGTTTCAGTGCAACGCTGGTAAAAATGTTGTTAAAGGGTTAATGGAGGAGCTAGATTGTAATGACTACCTGAAGGCGGAGTTTCAGAAAGTGGAAGAGCTTCTTAAAGAGACAGAGGCCCGATTTCAAGATGTTCAAATACAAAGTCAAATTTCTTTTGTCATATTTGTTATGTACACCTTTTTATTGACAACTGAATGTAACATAGTTACTTGATAGTGCTATAAAATGTGACTGAGGCTGGAAAACACATATTGCTCGTTTGCATAATGCTACACTTAACATATGAAAAATATTTTGTTGTGAGATAATCTGTCAGTGGAAGTAGTACTTTTTCATCACTATTAAGGAATTAATAGTGATGAATCTCATTAATCTCATTTAATGTGTCCTAAGACATTTGCACAACAACAATTCTTGGTAAGATTTTGTGTTTTTGCAGCGTAGTCTGGCCCGGATGTGTTTGAGGATTGGAAACATTTAAATTAAGTTCGACAAAAAAAAAAAAAAAAAAACATGACACAAATCTGAAAGGGAACCAAAGAGATTTTCACAACTATTTGAATGTGTGTGTGTTTGACAGGATTTAAGAGGAAGACTGCTGAGATTTGGGACTGTTGAGTCGCTGATCAATCACTACAGAAGCCACCCGACCTGCCATCAGGGCGTAGCTCCCCTCAGCATTCCTCTGGACAGAGCGATGGTACCGAGCAACTGGATTCAAGGTGCGACGCAAAACAGATTTAAAAAAAAAACACACTTCCTCTCGCCATTGCATGCTATTATTGGTGCAGACAGACTCCCAGGCATGATCGTTATGAGTCAGAAACTTCTAATGGTTTTGATTTACAAAAAAAAAAATGAAGACATATCATCTGACTCACCACTTCCTGGACTCTTCCACCGTTTCCTTCACTGCAGGACTCGTCTACATGGAGATGAACGGCGGCAGCAGCCAGTCTGGCCAGTGAGACCCCGTTGCCACGCCGACCACTCTCGGATCATCTTCTTCCATCTGTTGATTCAGCCGAAACCTTTCCGTATTTATTTTTGTATTAGCATTTGTATTTTCTGACATACCTTTTGAAATAAATGTGAATCTTTTGGTGTTTAAAGTTCTGGGAAGAGCTCTGGAGAGTGGGGTTTTTTTTGTTTTGTTTTATTTATTTTTTGCTTGTGTGTGTGTGTGTGTGTGTGTGTGTGTGTGTGTGTGTGTGTGTGTGTGTGTGTGTGTGTGGTGAAGGTGTTTCTGCCTTGAATTACGGGGTGTAATCCTCTGTCTGATCTCCTGTGGTTTCCTCTCTGTAGACCTGCATTCTTTATCTGAGCTCCATCGCTGCTTGTCTGCGATAGACGGCTTCGGCTCGCAGCCCCGACGCTTTTCTTCAGATTTCACAGCACAGGGATTTTCTGTGCGCTTCAGCTAATAGCTATGTTTTGAACCTCTTAATGTCTGCGGCTCAGTCTCCTCCTTCTTATCTGAGGGCATCAGAACGGTTGCAGCAGTGAAGGAGATGGCAAAGTGCACGGCGGGTGCACCAGCGCGCTGCGGGACAGGTTATTTCACTGCAAGAGTTTTAATTGTTTGTTTTTGCACCACAAGCCTCCACTCTGTATCAGGTAAAACAAGAAAAAAAAAAAGACTTTGAAGCTTTTGCATTGGACCGCTCGTTTGCAGGGCATGTGTGGTTTTATTTATTTCCTTTTCGTTCTATAAACAAGTTAATTATCGACGTGTTGAATTTGTCACCTAAACTTTTAGCTTTTGCAACTGGTACTTAATTCAGTAAAGAATTTCACCGGACTTTTTCCCGCTTCTTTTTTTTTTTTTTTTTTTTTGTAAAGTGCCTTGAGACATTTGTTGAGAATTGTATTAATATTTCTTTTAGCTTCATTAACAGATCTGAAAAACGGATAGCTGAAGTAATTCAGTTGAATTCAGTCTGTTTATATAGCACCAATTCAAAACGTGTCATCTCAATGCCCTTTAGAGAAAAAATAAAACAGTTCAATCTAATCATGCAGATTCCAAGTCAAGTACAACTTTTCCAATTGGTCCTAATTATCAAATAGTTCATTTTATTATTCAAATTGGTAAAAAAAAAAAAAAAAAAAGCAGATTGCATCGAGTCACTGACTTGCAGCATTCACTCCTCCTGGACAAGAGGACAGAGGACGATCGTTGGCGTTATGTTGTGGACTTGGCAGCAATCCCTCATACCGATCAATACAGATCACAGACATGACGACAGTGAAAAGGAAAAACTCCCCTTTAATAGGAAGAAACTGCCAGCAGAACCAGAACCTGGCTCAGTGTGAGCGCAAATCTGCCCCCATCAACTGAAGGTTTGAGAACATAGACGCAGAAAAGAACTAAACCAATTCAAGATTCAAGAGTAGTTTATATGTTCAAAAAAGTATAATCCACATATATCACTTATATGTGTGAAAATCTTGGAATATAATCACCCGCTGAAATTCTTGGAAGAAAGAAGCCACCATTCAATCAAGAATTTTGTCTGTGGTTAAGAAGTAACAGACTCATTTACAGCCTAAATAATTCCTATAAAACAAATACAACTGAAGCATTTCTGATAAAAAAAAAAAAAAAACTTTTTCACTTGGTGACAGTGTTTAGGAACTTTTAATAAGTAATCCATAACTTTATTTTCCAGGAGCATAAACATGTCAGAAGTCTCCAAATGGTTAAAATTTGGGGTGAAGAATTTGCAATAAAATTATTGTGTGCTTTTAATTGGGAAAAAAAAATTGACCCCATACGGCTTTCAACTTGTTGATTTTGGCCTCCAGTCGGTGTAAAGCAGGGGTGTCAAAGTCAAATGGACGGAGGGCCAAATAAAAAATTTAGCTACAAGCCGAGGGCCGGACTGATCGAATGTTCATTGAAATTTTTTTAAATGACGCATATAGTCTAGTGAACCTAATTGAACCTACTGAAAACCTAACAAGTATATTCCAATATGATCAGATAAATAAAGCAATATTTTCTTATGGTTCTGTCAGTAATCTTTAATTTTCAACAGACACAACTGAAATATTTTTAAAATATAATTGGATTGAAATACAATAAAATAAAGTGCAAAAATCTATTAATCCACATATGTCAGAGTCAAGGCATTTAGATGTGTCGCCGGCGAATTACGGTACTGCAAATTTAGATGTGTCGCTGGCGACACATCTAAATTTGCAGTACCGTAATTCCGCCACACGTAGCGCTAAGTGGAAAAATTCCAACGGTTTCTGAAAGGGGAGACGTTGCACTTTCCAGCAAGTATCGGGTTAATACGGTAACTTCGCAGCTGCAGCTGCAGAGAATGTAATTAATCCGGGGGGCACTCGTTTAATAGACGGCATATTTCGGCAATAACTTGGTGGATATTGAAAGTTCCGGTTGTTATGGATACATGGGTAAGTACATCATCTCACAGAACATTTAAAGAACTACTTACAGTTCAAATAAGGAAGATATTTTTTTTCAGACGGGGTGCCGGCTTGCTGCGGTCTGCGGGCCGGTTCTAATAATAAATCAAGATCATCCCAGGGGCCGCAAAAAACCTTCTCGCGGGCCGGATGTGGCCCGCGGGCCTTGACTCTGACATATGTGGTGTAAAGGTTTTGGACACCACTGCTTTAGAGGTCATTTATGTCATTGGTGTTTCAAAAAAAAAAAAAAAAAATCGTCTAATATTTTTTAAATAGAGTCTTTTCTGTTTTATCATCATGAACATTAACATCTGAAGTTATTAAGACCAGTATTGATTTAACTGGAACCCTGTCGTTGGGTCAGAAGAGACTAAAGATCGAGCCTTTTCAGTAATAAATGCTCCATCTGGAGTTTGGTATGAAATCCTGTACAAAACAGGACAAAGCGCCTTGGTTACAAACCAGCAAGTGTCCCGAATTACAGTTTTCCACTTCCGTCGCTCTTTTAATTAACAAAATCACTTATTAACTCTTTGGTTTGTGTCTAAAAGTCACATATTTTGTAAAAAATAAAAAAGGGTAAATAATATAACTGGGGTACCAGGCCGAATGGAATACTCAAGAACTCAGTTTTATTAAACATTACAAAGAGTACAAGTTTTGCAGAACATTGGAATAAACACTGGAACAATCTCAGTTTAGTACACATGTGCAAAAATCTTAAACCACCCCCCTCTCTTCAGATTCTGCAGGTACGACGAGGGAAATCGAACAACAAAACACTCAAAACGTGCAAACAAACAACATCTGATATGTAACAGAGTTTGTACAATTCCAGGTCAGTATTTAGTTCCAGTTTATTTTGCCATGGCAGCCTTTCTCTCTTGGCTTCTCATTAAAAGACATAAGACCTCCATTGAACTACAAGAAATCCTTCACCATCTTTTACAAAGTGCTGATATACTGATATCCTCTGTGTGTTGACATGGGTTTAAATTAAAATGTTCTAATGTAATAGACAAACCCAGACGAACGATCATTTTAACTCGGGCTGTTTTTTTTTTCAGATAATCCCAGTCATTTCTCCTTGTGGAGTTTTTCAATATTAACCTCCAGCCAACAGGTTACTTTTAAAATGTTTTGGGTTTTTTTCCCCTTAAAGAATAATCTACTAAGAGAGTGTCAAGTTTGACACTTCTCTACGGGTTCAGTTTCTTCAAACATTTACCACCCATATAGCAGAGCCTTAAAAAGCCTTGAATTCATACGTCTAAAACTAAAGCCTTAAAATGTCTTGAATTAATTTTAAATAATGTAAGTTGACTTTAAATATGTTAATCACAGGTCTTAAAATGTTGTGGAAGGATGATTTTTATGTCATATTCTATGTAGTTTATTCCTCTTGTGAGACTTTTCTGTCAGGCAAAAGTTTGAATTCTTTATTGCGTTCTGTGATTTGAGGCTGCCGCTAACTAGCTGCTAATAAACCCTTGTTAGCTAGTTAGCTAGCTCTTTTGCGTCTACCATTGGTAAGTGTAAATTATCATATGGGTTGACACTTCTGATGTCAACTCGTACGAAGCTGCAAGCATTATGTGCTTAAAAAAATAGCTTGGAACTATTATATAAAATATTAAGTCTCCTTTTGTACATTTCTGTGGTGATGCAGGTCTTAAATTTCATTCACAATGGTCTTAAAAAGTCTTACGTTTTAAACCTGTAGCAAGATGTTTCACAATTTCAGTCTGTAAATAACAATTTTTTGCTCCAAAATTCACAATCTTGCATATCGTTTTCCAGATTCAATAAAAAATATGAATTATTGACGTGACTTTAGACCAGGCTCCACAGAAGAGGATTATGAATGCATTTCAATACAATTTGTCCAGAAGCTGTTATATATCTGCAGCATTACGAGCCCTCTATATACGTGTGCTGGCTCATCAATATAAGTACTGGCAGCGAACGCACTCCTTCACACTGAACTGTTTTAATGGCTTGTTACGGGGGGTTGCTCTGCGTCCTCCACCTCAGTGATTTCTTCCTCGGGCTTAGTTGTTGGAACAGGATGGAAGAACTGCAAAAACAAGAAGAAGAAGAAGAAGAAGAGATCAGAACCAAGTGGATACAAACACTAATGCTTACACTGGTGCCAAAAATACAAAGTGGAGCAGGGAGGAAAATCACAAATGGTTCCCAAAATTGTTTACAAATTAAAATCAGAAATGTGTGGTATCCATTTGTATTCCACCACCTTTATTCTGATATGCTTAAATATAGTCAGGGGCAATAAAACTAAGAATATAACTTAAGGGGTTACTCAAACTTAAGGATTCGAATCGCATCTTAGCGGTTGTAGAGCGTCTTTTCTTTTGTCTAAAGACCATGAAACATTTCTCCATCTAACGCTAGACGCACACATTTGTTTTGGTTGTATTTACCCAGAATGCCCTGCGCTATGGTCCGCTGCCTTCTTCTTTTTTTAGCGATCAGCGGAGTCCGCTGTGTCTTGTCGCGGTCTGTGTGTGCGTTCAAGCTGCGCCAGAGTTTGTTTAATTTATATTTGTCAAATATTCAGTGGCCAACGTACAGACTCATGCTATCTGTCATGAAATGGGTTTCCGAAAGGGAGGAAGGACGCGGACGGACCCAGGATGAGGTGGAGAAATAAGTTTAATGAAGTCCTACAAGAACGTAAAGCCAGGATACAAGGATGAGACACGAACAGACTGTGGCAGACAAACAATGCCATGACCAAGACGAGGATGCAGCGGGGGGAGCAAGAGACACAGGAGGGGTTAAATACATCCAAGAGACAGCTGGAGGCGGTAAAAGTTGTCAACCACCATAAAAAAGTGAAGAAGAAGAAGAAGAGAGCTGGAGCTAATCAGGGGAAAGACACGGCAACTAAGGGACTAAATGAACTGATAACACACAAAAAAAAACACATCCGCACACGCTCCTTTTCCTTCCTCAACACAATAATACTTTTATTTGGTGCCTCACTGTCTATCTCATAAAATCCTCATAAAAAAATACAAATAAAAAGTTTATGAATCTTTTCGCACCAGGTGTGAAAACCTCTGTAAAGTATGAGCGAATGTGTGTGTACAGTATGAGGATGTGCTTACATTGAGCGGATCGGTCTTTTCCAGGAAATGTTTGTACTTGGCGGGGGGACGAGGAATCGGAGGAAACAGAACTTTGACCAGCCTGAGAGACACAAGGTACGCTTTAGGAAGATTTTGAATCCATATTTCAAAGTCACTTTATATCAACTTTGTTATGATATGGAAAGCTGACCCAGGGAATGTTGAAGAAAAAAAAAAAGAAAGAAAACACCCAGGCTTTCTTTATTACTTATTGAACTCATTCTCCTTTATCTTCCTTCCTCTTATTGGCTACTCCAGAACAACTCAAGCCTACGTTTTATGAGAAAAAAAACAGAAGTCTGGTGAAGGCTCTGGCCTGCGGTTTTCTCACTTGAAAAGACACTACTGACACCCTTCTCACTTCTTCTTTCTGCACTCTTCTTTGAAAGAAACTTCACCACTTCTGCGAACTTAAAGGTTACCTTTGTCAGGGTGTTTCTTTTTTTTTGTCTCGTAATTATGAGAAATCATGTGTCAGCTCGGAAGCAGTTGGGCAACAAGGAGAAGACACAAACGGCTACAACGGGTCATCAGTCTACCTCTGATGGCGCAGGATCAACAGCACGGCCAGGAGGATCATGGGTATTCCGAGCGAAATCAAGGCGATTACGAGAGGATCGAGTCTGTACGTTGGCCGCTCCACCGCTGCGTATACACACACACACAGAGTCGAGTTATTTCACTGAAGACGTCGCTGCACTTCAGCTGGAAGTTGTCAGAGTGAAAACAGGAACGAGTCGACGATCAGATCGTTCAATCTGAGAAAATGAAAGCATACTCACTGACTGTGGGGCTCCACTCGCTCCACTGGGTGCACCCTTTGCAAAATTTCGACATCTTGGTCCTCATCCTCACCTTGTAGGTGTGAGCAGCAGCATTTGGCTCTATGTATTCCACTTCACCTGAAAAGTTTCTTGGTTTTTCCTGTTTTGAAAAAATTATTTTTTGCTTCAGTTGGTTGATTCAGGTTGTGTTATACTGTGACTGGTGTGCAATTTACATTGGTGTGAAAAAGTTTTTGTCCCCCTTACTGACTTTCTATGCTTTTCCATGTTTGTTGCACGTCAAACCAATTTAAATAGTCAAAGACAACACAAGGAAACATTTTTAGCTTCTCAGTTCTCCCTATTTTGAGTTCCTTTAAGTTTGAATTGTTTTAGATTCTATGTCATTTTAAATCCAAAGAAGCTGCTGCTGGCCACACCCACCAACTCAATGTTTATGCTCTTATGTGAAAATGGCCTCAAACAGATGCACAATTATACAACTGTGAAAGTTGTATAGTAGTGTTTGAAAAGCAGAAATGGAGCCTCCTGCACAACCAACAAGAACGCAGCAAGTGGTTTCTGGATGGGAAATCAACAACAAAACACTTGTCTTTCCCTGCAAATATATGAACTTATTGCCAAAACCCGGCTGGGTGGAGTTTTTTTTTTAAAGTACATGGGCTGTTTTTAGAAACTGTAGAAACTCAAATGGAAGTCCAAAAAAAGTGCAAAATGTGAATTTTGCATAATAGATCCTCTTGAAGAGAGAGAAAAGTCCAAACCTGCCCTCTGACAAACATGCAAAAATATATTAAATTAGGAAGGAGGCAAACACTCTTTCATACCACTGCCACATACACACACACACACACACACACACGCACGCACACACACACACACACACACACACATGTTTGTGTTGCTATCTTTGTGGGGACTTTCCATTGACTTCCATTCATTTCTACAGCCTAAACCTTACTTTTACCCTTTTCCTAACCCTAACCATCACATACCTAACCCTAACCCTAACCAAAACTCAATTCATACCTTAGCCCTAAATCTGACCCCTGACCCAAAAACAGGGTTTCCCCTGGTGGGGACCAGGCTCAGGTCCCCACGAGGAGCGATTGGTCCCCACAACGTAGTATATGTCAGGAAAATCGTCCCCACAAGGTATTACAAACAAATGCACACACACACACACTGAGACAGACTGAGACAGACATACCTGGTCGCCGATGTCCAGCTGGTAATCAAAACAATGTGCATAAATCCTACTGCTGGGCACATCCCAGTTTACATGAAGGTTCCCGTCCCGGATTGATGCATCAACGTTTCCCGGAGGATCCAGGATATCTGCCGCCAAACCCAAATAACCACACGTTAGTGTCGAGCCCGAAATGATTCAAAACGGGAAGTTTGTTTCTAAGAAAAACGATGTGAAAAGAGAATCAGGTTCAAAAGAAAAATCAAATAAAGGCATTTCATTCTAAACTTGCATGACAATAATTTGATTTATTCTAATAGCCGACCAGTCGTTTGCACATCAGGGTCTTTATAGATAAAAAAGCGGGTGGAGAGAGGAGTACAATTTGTGCCAAAAAACTCATAGCTTTTGAGCTCAGTAATTTTCTAGAAAAAAACGAGGAAGTTTGAAAAGTCAGACTTTCTTGGAACTTGGAAATGTTTTTGAGTTTGACAAGTCAAAAATGTCTGACCTTTTCTAGAACATTTTTGGGTTTAATCTAAAACTTTGAGTTTTTTTCCTAGCAAAGTCTTTTGAAACTCAAATTTTCATGTCTTTCTTTTTTTTCTATAAGATTACTGAAATTTTTTTGGGCTGAAATTTACTTTCATTTATTTATTTACAATGGCCCTAATAGACCGTAGGCCATTCTTGCCGTTGTATGGAAGAACATTAGGGCCACTGGGGAATTTTTATTATTTTTTTATATAATAATTCTTAATTTTGGTCTCGTAATTTTTTTTCCAGTTAATTTAATATTCTTCTTTATCTTAAAGGGTGGGTAATTATTGAACATATTTATCGTTTTGTGTTTTGACTTAATGCAGAAACCACTCTCCGTGATGACGTTTTTTTAAAAAAAGTATCTATGGTGTTTTTTCTATTGTTTGCCATCTTTAGTTCCATAAACGCAGCAATACATATTAATATTTTTTAAAAATGTGATTAAATGCTGTCATTGTGATCTGCTTGGTGATAAAATTGCACCACTTTAACTTTAGAATGAGCCTAAAATTTTGAAGTGGTCTTATCAGTTAGTTTTGATTTTATTACCTTTTTTTCTGAAAAAGAGCAGTATTTTGTGTTTATGGGGCTTTGACTGGAATTAGGAACAGTAACAGAGAATCTATTGCCAAAAAGAGTGCAAGGAATTTTTTTTATTCCATATTTAACATCGTTTATCATCTCAGTGCGTCACTGTGCAGCCACTATATAATTTTGGCCTTAATTTAATCAGAGCAGACAAAAATATATTATTGCAGCTCTCAGATGATTTCATATTCCAAGTAACTTTAGTTTTGATCTTACTAAAAAGAAAAAAAAATACACCAACATGAAGCAGAACTAACCAGAAATAACTCTCTGCGAGAAATTCTTTGCATGAATAAGCATATGTAGGAAGAAATGTTCTACTTCTTCAAAATCTGGAGTTTTTAACAAGAAAGTGTTGCTCCATCAGCAGGCTGTCATAAGACGAAAGCTTTTATGTTCCCAAAGCCCAAACTAGTTCTGACCTCTGACATCACGCCCTGAGTTGTTAAGAAAGTGCCTGCTGCACTCCGACACTGTTAAGTTCATTCAGGTTACAGTATCAACACTTTCACCTGCTCATTTCCTGTGAAAGACTACTCATGTTTTCAACTAGAAAAACAGTGAGAGGCTATTTTTAGCTGTGGGACTCAACCATCTGGTGTGGAGTGAAAAATCAGCAGCTGTGGAGTTATTAGTAAGACCAAGGATGCAGCTCAGTGCATGGGTGTGATGGGTGCTTTCCTTTCTTAAAATTCTCAAACACAGATGGATTTGGACTCATCATATTTTCATCAACGTAATCTTATTATCTTACTCGTTTCAGGTTATTCAAATCCTGTGTTTTCAGTACTTTGTAGTTCCATTTACTCAATTAAATATGTCAACGCCTGCTTGGCCCAAACAACCATCTACACCCAATCTCTGTAGTTCAGTTAAGCTTCTCTGAATGAATTGATTCTGCCAATAAAAGATCTGAGTGACACAGACAGGAAGTGGAGAATGACTCTAATGCTGACTCTAACTTTAAGGACTTTGTAAAAGCAGGTTAAAGTTGAAGTTGAAGTTTTTCCTCAATGAAACTACAGATTCTGGTGTCTTTTATCATTGGCCACTATCCTCTTCCGCAGGTATGTCTCCACCAGCTTCAACATTTAGAAACTGATTATTATTATTATTATTATTATTATTATTATTATTATTATTAATTCTAAAATTTGCTCAAGCTCAATCAGATTGGATCTGTCAGAATCTGCAAATGGTTATTTTCAAGTCTTGTATCAGATTATCAATTGGATTTTGGTCTGGACTTTGACTGGGCCAATCTAAGGCGTGAATATGCTTTGATCTAGTCCATTGTTGCTCTGGCTACAGGGCTCAAGGTCGTCCTGGTGGAAGGTGATCATCCATCAGGTTTCCTTCCAAGACCGTCCCCATCTTTCTGTCAGCCAGTTTCCATGGAGATGGACCATTCAAGGACTGAACGGTTAGATATTCAAATATATCGCTTTCTCTCAAACTACTACTCCTGGCCTGCCTGCCTGAGCTTCCTGGTCTTCATGATGTCGTTTGTTCTCAAAGAAATAACTTTACAGTGTACTAAACCAGAACAGTGTGTGAATTTGAAGATTACTCAATTGCTGCTCTTCGAACTTAGCGGTGTAACACATCCTGTTGCCACGCAGGAGCACGTCAAAATTGACGACGACAGACTTTTCCTGGCCGCCACCGATCGTCCAGGATATGAAACCATCGCCGTTCGCTGAGCTTTGGTTCCGAGAATCGATTAGGCGGTTCTTCTCAAGAAAGCTACAAAGAAGTAAACAGAAACACCCTCACAGTTGTGTTCTACGCGTCTATATGTTTAGGGGAGTCTTTATGTTTTCTGTTTTGAGTGGATTGCAGTGACTGGGGTTACCTGACAGAAACGGACAGCTGAGCACCCGCCTCCAGAGTGTGGATCGACCAGGAACAGTTGAGCTTGTTCGTTCGGGAGACCGAACAGACAACAGACGCTTCCTCCAAATCTTCTATATCTTCGCATCCATCGTCTGTTTCATCGACTGACTCCGTCATGTTCTGCAAATGAATAGAAGAGGAGGAGATTTAGGAGGAACTAAAACATTATTAGAAGCTTAAATGTGGTGGTCGTACAGTAGAATGGGTTTCGACGCCTTCATCGTAGTACTCTTCTGGTAGAAGAAAACAACATAAATCCAGAGTTAGAACATGAGAGAGGGGACACGCCTTTCACTGGAGAACATTCATCGTCAGGTCCATGTAGCTCATCATCATGTCAGTTCATGTCTAGTTTCTAGTATAAATATCTTAGTACACTTGAAATAGGACCAAACTAACTTACAAGCAACTTTTCAGCTCAATATATGAGCTTATTTTAAGTCAGTAATTCCTTTGTATTGATGAAAACGTTCTAGTTCCACTAGCAGGTTGTCACTTTTAAAAATGTCTTGTTATAAATGGAAATAATCTACCAGTGGAACTTTTTCAAATTAATAAGGAAATATTGACTTAAAAGCTCTTATATCTTGATGAAAAGTTATTTGTAAGTTAGTTTTGTCTTAATTCAAGTGCACTAAGATATTTGCACTAAACAAGACCAAAAATATTTGGTAGGATTTTTCTGTTTTGTTTTTTTTTTTTGTTTTGTTTTTTTTTTTTTGCAGTGAAGCAAGTTTGTATCAATGAGCCATTCTGAATTCATCAGCTCTGTGTGTTAAATCCTTAAATCCTCGTTCGTTGGAGTGTCCGGGAATGTTTGTCTAACGAGAAAAGGAAACCACCACCCTGCGGTCATTATAGTAGCTTCCTTCCTACAATCATACTTATTTTAATTGTGAATAAGTTGGAATGTGAAAGAAGACACTCACCACTCTGCGAGACCCTCAGCAGCAGGAGGAAGCTGTACCACAGTATAGGAAGAGCAGGACAAAGCTTCATAGTCGGTCCAAACCTGGCGAAACACACACAGACATCAGATTCACACGACTGGATTGTGCAGATGTGAGGAATCCTCGTGGATATTAGACACTTTTACCTTTCCGTAAGCAAGTGAATAACGGATTATGTCCATCCAGACATGAGTTTCAGCCTCAGCTTTTGGGGAGTCGTTGGACCACAAGTAGCAAAGAAGCGACTGACTAAGTTTACTGCGGGTGATTTCCTGGCTTTCTAGACTTCCCCTTTTTAGCTTCCTTCATACACAGGCTGACTTCTTGTAAGCCACCTCAGAGGGGGCACAAACGGATTTAAAGAAACTGCTTTTCTAGTTTCTGTACTGGTTCTCTACACGATGGCTTCAAGGTTTCAGAAACTCAGTTTTCAACCACAACTAAGAGACACAAAGAGTTATCAGGGTTCATCTGTGTTTACACACACAGCTACTTCAAGAAATGGACACAGCTGTCTCTTCTTACTGTACATTATCAACTCGTATATTAGTAGGACAACTCTAACACAGCGTTCTGTCTGATAAGCTACAGAAAAACAATTAGAGAAAGAGTTAATAAGGTGTTGTTACCTCCTTCTGTCTCTCCACGCTGCCGCTGAAAGTGTTTCTCTTTCTGCCAGGAGACACGATGAGACGATTTTGGGGAAATATGAAGGATGACGTCACCTACTGTACAAAGTTTCAGGAAACCAAAGCAGTTTTTTTTTTTCATCACTTTGTTTTTCGTCATATTGCTCACTGTGAATGTTGCGCATGTCTTGGTACCGGCACACAGTTTTACAGCTTGAAACGTAAATATTTCATGGAAAATAAAAGATCAACATTTACATATTTGAGTTTTAATGAATTGGATTTTTTTTATTCAACTTATATTGTGAAAACATTTTTAAAAATGTTTGTTTTGATTATTAAGGCTCAAAGCTGACAAGAACCCAAAATTCAGTTTCTCGGAAAATATGATTATTACAACAGAACAATAGACTTTTTTTGGTATATGCATTTAGCACATAGTTGGGGCTCCTCCAGTGGAGTGGCCTGGAAGTCCACAGCCTATTTTTTCCTCATCTTCCTTTTCACGAAACCCCACAGACTCAGCTTTCATTTATATTAACATTTGAGTCTGTGATCGATGTACATGTGTGTTTGGTAATTAGGCAAATATAGGTGGCATGTCTAAGAAATGTGGATGTAAGAGACTTCCTAAGAATTTAAAGTGAAACTTAGTCCAAGGAAAACCTTCTACTCAGGAGTTCAGGTGACAGTTAGAAAGAGGCCAGGTGGCCTCATGGAGGCATGAGACTCACAAATGAAATAATGTCATAATGGGAGTAAATTTAGCTCACTGAACTCCATTGAAAATATGCAGTTCAGTTTTATTGTAATTGTACTAACCTAATAGTGTGTAAATGCTTTATGAATGTGCTTTTTATGGACTATGCAAAAGTAATATCTAGAAGAACCGAAAGACACAGTAAAAGCAGAGTTTGACTTTTATTAAAACGCTCGATTTTTTTTTTTTTTTTTTTTTTGTAAACTTACCATTTGTTACTTTACTTACACGTGAAAATTACTGCCTCCTGTTTCCTGTCGCATTGTATTTACCATGTGGGGGCACCAAACACCACACTGTGGTTAAAGATATTTTCCTATTAACTAACAACTTCATCCTCTTTCCCAAGCAAGCTGTGCAAACAGAAAGGGGCGGAGACGGACCACTGTCAGTCAACGTACCTTATTTGGAAAAGGGACCATTGCACTCCGGAAGTGAAGGGGGCGCTCTATTTCCTATATTATCCGCGGTCTCTCGTTTTTATTTTCTTTTGAAATGTGTAATATATCTTTATCTTTAAGAAGGAGTTTGACTCTCAGCATGTACTTGAACTTCTCTCTTTTATGTACTTCAGCGCAGCTCACAGTTTTGAACAAATTCCGTAGCTTTCTGTGTACTCCTAAATCTGCTTCTTAGCCGCATCTCTTCGGACTTGCTACTGCCTCTAGTGGCGTGTAGGTGGTAAGACAACTAACATAATTACGTAACTAAACGAGAATACCACACAATCTTTATTATTTAGCATTAATTTCACCATTAATGGCAACATAAAAGATAATTTATCTTCTAAAACACCATATGTTTCCATTTTTTCAGGATGTAGAGCTAATTAGGTGACATAATACTTTCATACATTATAAATAATATCTATAGATCTCCATCAATTATAGGAGAAACAAAAGAAATAAGGCATGTAAAACAACATGATCAACTATAATGAAAATACCATTTACAATGTATACATAACAAATTGAGCGAAAGTCAATAACGAACAAATTAATTAGGTTCACAGACAAATAACCAGGGTTGTTAAACAGATATAAGCAATAATTCACATTTTTATTTTTACTGTGCCATGTATATTATTCTGAGACTTTTAGTAGGTAGTCTTATATATAGGAACAAATATGGTTAAACTATTTAGCCTTTGAAAGTGGAAATTTTTCTTTGACTCTAAAACGATAAAACTAAAACTCATTCATAGAATTACAATATCAACAATTTGTGCATCGAGTAAAACACTTAGCATGCCATAGGTAAATGTTATAATTTAGTTTGGCTAAGGATAATTATTGCACTGTCAATAAATGACTTCTAATAGATGTTCTATAGTTACTAGAGGAACACAATAACGCCTTCATGAGCTCAAACTATTACCTACTATTTTACCTGCCATTGAAAGTATTCTTAAAGATTGTCTGTTAGTCTGCAGCTCATGTGACCAAACCAGCTGAGAAGATGAAAAGTTAAAACAGTTAAAACTTGAGATGAGTTTAAAAGTTAAGTTTTAACATTTAATTTAAAATAAAATGTTAAGTTTTAACTTTTTAACTCAACAACCTCTACCTAACTAGAGGTTATACACGACATCTTGTTAGGTAACCCCCAGATCACTTGGTCTTTTTAAAAGATAGAGTCTCTGAAAACATTTCTTAAAAGTATAGCCAGTATTTTCAGCAAAACTGAGCTCACTGTCCAGGAATGACAGTTACCACAGACCAATTTACCACAGTTTCAACAGGTTGGCCATTGAGTGAAACTGGAACCACTTTCAGGTCTTGTTTATGTCATTTAATTAGCTCTACTTCCTCAAGAAAATAAAACGGTATGGTGTTTTGTGAGGGACTTTATCTTTTACGGTTCCAGTAATGCCAGAATTAATAATAAATAATAAAGACTTTGTGGTATTCTGATTTAGTAATGATTATATTAGTTGTGTTACCACCCCCACGCCACTAGAGGCAGTAGCAAGTCCGAAAAGATGCAACTAAGGAGCAGATTTAGAAGTACATTGAAAGCCACAAAATTAGTTAAAAACTATGAGTTGCGCTGAAGTAAATAAATGAAAGAAGTTCAAATACATGTTAAGAATGAAACTCTCTCCTAAAGGTGAAGATAGATCAGAGTTCAAAAGAAAATAAAAACGGGCGACCGCGGATAATATAGGAAATAGAGCGCCCCCCTTCACTTCCGGATTTCCAAATAAGGTATGAGACTGCATAGACATAAATACGTATTAATGTCTATGTGAGACTGAGAGTGGTCCGTCCCGCCTCTTCCTGTTTGCTACAGATACGTGTACTTGCCAAGCAGCGGGAGTTTTGCTTCCTTGAAAAGTTCGTCATTGTAGCTTTTAGACTTTAACCCATAGAGAGGAATTTTTGGACCGTCTAAATCGCGTGAATATAGAAGTTCGGCTGACTGGTTCTGACTCGTAAGTTGCTGTTGACCTACTAACCTGTTACTGCTTTCTTAGAGAAAGATTGCTTCAAAGGATATCAGAAGCAACGCCTTTATTGTTATTTGGGGTTCAGACGGTTGAAGTTTGAGCGCCAGCGTGTGTAGTTATCGCAGTAATGGCAGCCAAAGAGACCATGAAGCGTAATAAAACAAAACTCATCGAGGTTTTATGTGGAGACTACCGATTTATCCTCAATAAAGTTCAGGAGAAGAAGCTGATAACTTCGAGAGAATACAACAACCTCAAGAGCATTAACAGAGAGGATGTGGAGGGCCACGTTATAGAGCTTGTGGACAAGATTATGAATAAAGGAGAAAAAACCTGCCGAAACTTCCTGGCGCTACTCCAAACTGAGGAGATTGTTGAAACTTATCCTGACCTGGAGAGCATAGAGCTCCATGGCGTTTTACCCAAGCCGGTGGTCCAAGATACCACACCTTACCACGCCTTATTTTGCTGTTGCAAGGCCAGCGTGATTTAACCTGTTAAGAGAGGAAAAATTCTTCAACTCGTTATATCCTCTCTGTGCCCGGGTTCAGAAAAATGCTGTGCGCAAAGACTGAGATCACACAGAGATAACAGCGTCACAATAATCAGCATTTATTCAAGGCAGATGCATACTATTCACCAGAAAAGCACATCAGAAACCTCGGAGCACAAACAACACATGAATTTACCTGAGAGAGAAAAAGACGAGATGGAAACGACAAACAAAAAGCGAAGACGTCTTTGGAGAAGTTGCAAGAGCAAAATCTGATTTGTTACTTCTGTGTAGAAAGTTTTATCTTCTTTTCTTTAATTTATTCAAATAAGGCGTATCTTTGCTCATCCAACCAGGAGCATCTCTGACCCTCTATCTGAAGCCAGAAACCCTGCCGTGTTTACGGCCTTTCACAGATGAGTGTGAAAAGCTACAACTTCTCCTGTATTGTTTTCCACACAGACAAAAGGCAGTTCAAACGATCCTAGCAAACCATCTGCTGTAACTACAGGTAAAATAAATTTATTTTCTCAACAAACCCTACGTTTGATTTGTGAAATTTTTATCTGATTTGTGAACCTCAATAAAGGTTGATTTTACCACATTTTTTGCATTTGGGTTTTACTAGAACTGCTACAGCTTCAAAACTACAACACCTAGACACTTCAAACCTGCACTGGATTATTCTCAACTAATAGCAGAATATTTTAATGATGTTTGGGATTTGTAAAACCTTTTTCTGATTGGTGAAACTTCAAAAAAGGGGCAATTTCAGCACTTTTTTAAAATCTTGGTCACACGAGATCTGCTCTAATTCCAAATCTACAACACCAATATCAGCAATTTGTGCATCGAGTAAAACACTTAGCATGCCATAGGTAAATGTTATCATTTAGTTTGGCTAAAAAAACTATTGCACTGTCAATAAATGACTTCTAATAGATGTTCTGTAGTTACCAGGTTATAATTTAAAGCTGCACTTGATTATTCTCAACTAGTAGCAGAATATTTATAATCATGTTTGGTATTTGTAAAACCTTTTTCTGAATTATCAAACTGCAATACAGGGCAATTTTTACCCTTTCTTACATTTAGATCATATTAGAACTGCTCTAATTCCAAAACCACTACACCTAGACACTTCAAACCTGGACTGGATCATTTTGCTCTAATAGCATAATATTTAAAACCATGTGTGGGATTTGTGATACTTTTTTCTGATTTGTGAAACTTAAATGGTAATTTCAGACTTTTTTTTTTTTTTTTTTTGCATCTGGATCACACTAGAACTTATCTAATTCCAAAACTACAACACCTAGACACTTCAAACCTGGACCTGATTATTTTCAACTAATAGCAGAATATTTAAAACCAGGTTTGGGAAATAAATCAGCTCACGTCTTAGTAGGATAACTAGCAGAGCGTTCTGCCTGTTAAGCTACAGAAAAACAATTAGAGAAAGAGTGGTAACACTTTATTTGAAGGGGGTTGAATAAGACTGACATGACACTTTCATAAACATGACATAACACCTGTCATGAACATCAATAAGTCTTCATGAATATTTATGACTGTTGTTATAAAGCGTCATTCGGTAAATTATGACACTTTTAATACAAAGTTGACATTATTCAAAATGCCGTTGTTATGACAACTTGACATTAACCAAGAAATCATTACTGATATAAATTTGTTATAAAATAATTACTGATTTCACTTTAAAAATTAGGTATCTTTATGTTATATATATATATATATATATATATATATATATATATATATATATATATATATATATATATATATTTGTATATACATTTAGCACATAGTTGGGGCTCCTCCAGTGGTGTGACCTGGAGATCAACAGCCCACATTTTCCTCATCTTCCTGTTCACAAAACCCCACAGACTTTAGTTAGCTCATTGAACTCCACTGAAAATGTGTAGGTCAGTTTTATTGTAATTGTACACTAAATAGTGTTTAAATGCTTTATGGATGTGCTTATTATGGACTATGCAAAAGTAACAGATAGAAGAACCGGAAGACAGTAAAAGAGTTTTTCTTTTATTAAAACTTGATCTTTTTTTAGCTTTACTTACACATTAAAATGACAACCTCCGGTTTCTTCTTGAGGAAATGCCTTTGCATAGTTTTGCATAGTCTTTTACCCTGTGGGGGCAGCGAACGCCATATTTTGGTTAAAGATATTTTACTAGTAAAGTAACAAAGGACTTCTTTCTCCTTATACATGGCGGGAGTTTCACTTCCTTGAAAAGTCCATCATTATAGCCTTTACACTTTGACCCATGTTTGGGTCAAAGTCTAAGTCGTGTGAAAATAGACGTTCAGCTAACTGGATCTGGCTCATAAGTCATTGTTGACCTGCTAACCTGTTACTTCCTGCTTTCTTTGAGAAATCCTGCTTCAAGGGACATCAGACGAAGCAACGGCATTATTGTTATTCAGGGTTCAGACGGTTGAAGTTTTGTGTACTTGAGCGCCAGCGTGTGTAGTTATTGCAGTAATGTCAGCCACAGAGACCCTGAAGCGTAATAAAACAAAACTCATCGAGGTTTTATGTGGAGACCACACATTTATCCTCAACAAAGTTCAGGAGAAGAAGCTGATAACTTTGAGGGAATACAACAACCTCAAGAGCATCAACAAAGAGCATGTGGAGGGCCACGTTATAGAGCTTGTGGATAAGATCATGAATAAAGGAGAAAAAACCTGCCAAAACTTTCTGGAGCTACTGCAAACCGATGACGTCGCTGAAACTTATCCTGACCTGGAGCATATAAAGCTCCATGACGTTTTACTCAAGCCAGTTCAAGCTACCTCACCTTGCAGTGGTAATTCAGGAATCACTTTATATCATTTTTATACTGTTTAGAGGTTGAGGAAACAGATTCATTTGTTTGTTTTTGCTTTTACTTTTAGGCGATGTGGTGCCTGAGGCTACAAAGGTGAAAAAGGTGAGTTCCTTGAACGGAAACACCAAAATGTTGTGACTTGTTTCACCCTGGATTTATTAAAGATTTGCATGCATTTGTTTTGTTTAACCCAAGAATAATTTATTTTAAAGTATTGTCACACTTGTGAGTGGAAGTCCCATTTACTACACATGATTACTCAGTTTTAAAAAGTATTAAGGTTGCTTGTATATCACTTTCTCAGTTTTTGATAATTTGGAAAATCAAAAATTGTTTATAGAAAACAAAAAAGGTTTTATCACTCAGGGAACAACAGAACGTCAAGGCAGAAAAGCATGTGAGTCAAACTAGTAACAAGTCAATGAGATGCAGGTACCAAGACAAACTGAGACGAGGATCCAGCAGGGATCAGACGAGAAAGCTGCGATTAAAAACACAGGATAATCAGTGAACAAGTGACAGCTGGAGACAAGGGCAAGACACACCCACATGAAGACTAAATTAACCAGGGTGCATACACAGAAACCTAAATCCTCACACTAAACTTTTAATGAAATTATGGCAAAAAATGCAATTTTTGCATTTTAGTTCATTTCAACGGTTCCTGTCACAACATTCAGGGATGATCTGGTGGAGTAATAAATTGGTCTATCAGGAATACTTTACAATTTGAACAAACTGGAAGCATTTCTGACATGATCTCTTGGTTGAAATTCCTTATATTAAGTTAATGGGGTTGTTAAATAGTTGCTACAAGAAAACAAGTTTGATTTCTCAATATCTTAAGAAAATTGATATAGCTTGGTATAGCTAAATACTCTAACTGGAACTATTGCTTTCTCAACATGCAGGTATTTCTAAGTAAATTAGAATATCACTAAAAAGTTCATATAGTTTGGTAATTTAGTTTAAAAATGTGAAACTTATAGCACAATCCTTGACTTTCAAATTGGCTTAGCAATGCAGATTTTTTTTAGCTTTGTGTCATTTCCTTTGTTTCAAGCAAATGATATTGACATTAATGTTGATGTATTGCCTTATTGAAATTATCTCCTGAATATACCGGACCATAAAATATTCGGTATCTAAACCGCACCAATGCATTCTGTACTGTTCAATGGAAATGAGGCTTTAGAGGCCCACAAAACGGTTCAGGAGTTGATTTGTGTGTGATGTCGTGAGCTTCCAATATTTAACTTTTCATGATATTCAAGTTTTCTAGAATGTACCTGTATGTATTAAAGAGGTTTATAAACTCAGAATAGTATTGAAATGTTGATTAGAACATTTTTTCACTGTGAATTGAGTTTGAATGTGTCACATTGTCTCTGTTTTAGGATGAGGTTTATGAACTGAATAGCCAGCCTGTTGGTCTCTGCCTGATCATAAACAATGAGAATTTCCACAGCCTCAAAGAGAGAAGGGGGACAAATAAAGATGCTGGTATGTTCATTTCAGACCTTTTGTTTTTCAAAATGTAACTCTTGTGATGTTTGGTCAAGTTTAATTTCTCTCTTTTTAAATAATATTTTTTTTTTAATCCCACAGAGAGTCTAGCAGACGTGTTCAGCTGGCTGGGCTTTAAGGTGCTGATGTGTAAAGACCAAACCAGAGACCAGATGGAACAGACACTGAAGTTATTTGCTTCTCTTCATGATGAGGAGAAACAACTTCAGCTACAGGAGTTGGATGTTCAGGAATGGTGTGGCCGCTGGCTCCCTGCTCCCCAGCAGCCGGTTCGGCATGGCGATGCCTTCGTTTGCTGCATTCTGAGCCACGGGTCATTACATAAAGTTAGTGGGGTCGACTCACAGCCTCTTGCAATTAAGGAAATAAGAAGATATTTTGTGGCCACTGAACAGTCACCCCTCACTGGCAAACCCAAAGTGTTCCTGATCCAGGCCTGCCAAGGCCACAAGATACAACGAGGAGTGTTGCAGAAAGATGTTGAGGAGGATAGTTTAACATCCATTCCTGAGGAAGCAGATTTTCTCGTTGCTGTATCCACTGTTGAAGACTACTTGTCCTTTAGAGACAAAACAAATGGAAGCTGGTTTATCCAGTCGGTGTGTGAGCAGCTGAAGTTGCACTGCCCTAGGTAACTCATTATGTCTAATAAATCTCATGTAAAATGTTTTCTGTTTTGTAATTCTAACAGTATAACCATTGCCCTCTGTGTTTGAGATTAGCTTTTATCTGTTCTAATCTATATTCAGTTACTGTGACATAATTTTATTTTCTTTCACACATCTAATTTTAGTGGTGAAGACATTACTTCCATCCTGCATCGTGTGAATAACATGGTGGGCCAGAAGGAGGGCTCCATTAAAGATCATGGCGAGGTAAAACGGGTAAAACAGGCGCCTGAAGTGAAGTTCACTCTGAGGAAGAAACTCGTTCTGTCGCCATGTTGCACTTCAAGCACAACAGTCCCTGCAAAACAGTGATGGCTTCAAGAACATTCTTTATCTCTGAGAAATGTACTGAGTGTGTAATTTCTTAACAGGCCATATTTTCCCATCTAATTTTAAGTCTCAACTTTTGTTTTCCTCTACCAAATTTAAATCAGGAATGTGGCCAGTGATGGTGGATGTGTGCTTTTATTTTTTCTCCTTTCTTTTATTAAACACATATGCATGATAAATATACAACTGCTAAATGTTCAATTTTAACATGTTCATAATCTTATCCATGCATGTTATCAGCCTACGTGTGTAGATTTAAATTACATAAAATAAAATCCCAATAATAAATCCAGTGTTGGTCAAGTGCCTAAATTATCTACAAACAATAATGGAAACAAGATAACTTTTATTACTGTTAGTTACTGCTAATTTACAATTTTCACAATTTTTTATTTTTTTTTATAAATTGTCTAAGACATGTGGACATAAGAAACTTCCTTAGAACAGATTAAAGTGAAAGTTAGTCAAAGGAAAACCTTCCACTCATGAGTTCAGGTGGAGATGGAGGGATGAGACTCACAAATGAAATCAAGGCCTGTAATGACGTCATAATGGGAGTAAATTTAGCTCATTGAAAGCCATTAAAAATATGCAGTTCAGTATTATTGTAATTGTACTTACCTAATTGTGTGTAAATGCTTTATGAATGTGCTTATTATGGACTATGCAAAAGTAACATCTAGAAGAACTGGAAGACGCAGTAAAGTGAGAGTTTGGCTTTTATTAAAAGGCTCTTTTTTTTTGTAAACTTATCATTTGTCACTTACATGTTAAAATTACTGCCTCCTGTTTCCTGTTGCATAGTATTTACCATGTGGGGGCAGCAAACACCACACTGTGGTTAAGGATATTTTACGGGTAACTAACAAAAGTCTCCTTTGTCCTTATCCAAGTGGCGGGAGTTTCACTTCCTTGAAAAGTCCATCAGTACAGCTTTTAGACTTTAACCCATACGACGGAATGTTTGGACCGTCTAAGTCGTGTGAAAATAGACGTTCGGCTGACTGGTTCTGACTCGTAAGTCGTTGACCTGCTAACCTGTTACTTCCTGCTTTCTTTGAGAAATCCTGTTTCAAAAGACATCAGACGAAGCAACAGCTTTAAGGTATTCAGGGTTCAGACGGTTGAAGTTTTGTATACTTGAGCACCAGCGTGTGTAGTTATTGCAGGAATGTCAGCCACGGAGACCCTGAAGCGTAATAAAACAAAACTCATCGAGGTTTTATGTGGAGACCACACATTTATCCTCAACAAAGTTCAGGAGAAGAAGCTGATAACTAGGAGGGATTACAACAACCTCAAGAGCATCAACAAAGAGAATGTGGAGGGCCACGTTATAGAGCTTGTGGATAAGATCATGAATAAAGGAGAAAAAACCTGCCAAAACTTTCTGGAGCTACTGCAAACCGACGATGTCGCTGAAACTTATCCTGACCTGGAGCGTATAAAGCTCCAAGATGTTTTACCCAAGCCGGTTCCAGCTACCTCACCTTGCAATGGTAATTCAGGAATCACTTTATTGCATTCTTATATGGTTTAGAGGTTGAGGAAACTGGTTTCATTTGTTTGTTTTTGCTTTCACTTTTAGCAGACATGGTGCCTGAGGCTAAAAGGCTGAAGAAGGTGAGTTCCTTGTGCGGAAACAGCAGAACGCTGTGGCTAACAGGCCAGTTTAACCCTGGATTTATTAAAGATAATAGGTTTACCTGCATTCATTCAGGTAACTCAGGAATAATTTATATTATAATATTGTTACACTTCTTAAGTCTGGAAGTCCTCTTTTCTACACAAGTTTTTAAAAGTATGTCATTAAATTTGTTTGTATGACTTTCTCGGTTTGGATAATTTGAAAAATGTTAAACTGAGTTATTCTTCTGTTATTTTTTGCTATAGATAAACTTGTCTTTTTAGAAAAAGCTATGGTACAGATGACCAGTTATTGCATTTCAGTCCATTTCAGTTGTTTGATTCAGGGATGATCTGTAGTTATAATAAATTGGTCTATGAAGGATGTTGCACAATTTAAACAAATGGGAAGCAATGCTGACATGATCTGTGGGTTGAAATGAAGACATTAACTCATTATTTTAATAAATCAAGCATTGCCATCTCAAGATAATGAGATTGTTAAATAGTTATTACGAGAAAACAAGCTTGATTTCTCAATACTTTAAGAAAATTGATATAATGTAGCTTGTGACAAAAATTCAAACTGGAACTATTGCTTTATCAACATACAGGTCCTTCTAAGTACATTAGAATATCACCAAAAAGTTCATTTAATTTGGCAATTTTGTTTAAAAAAAAGTGAAAGTCATAACATGATCCTTGAATTTTAAGTTAGATTAGCCATGCTCATCTTTTTTTTCATTTTGTCACTTGTCATTTCCTTTGCTTTAATCGTGGAGTACCGATATTGTTGATATATCATTCAGCTTTAATTGAAACTGTCCTGAATATACCAGACCATAAAAAACCGTACTAAACCGCACCAATACATTCTGTGCTGTTCAATGGAAACGAGGCAGTGGATGTGTTTTGTGTGTGATGTCGTCATGATGATATTCATGCGAGTTTTCTGGAACGTACCTGTATATATTAAAGAGGTTTATAAACTCAGCATAGTATTGAAATGTTGATTAAAACATTTCTTGGCTATGAATTGAGTTTGAATGTGTCACATTGTCTCTGTTTTAGGATGAGGTTTATGAACTGAATAGCCAGCCTGTTGGTCTCTGCCTGATCATAAACAATGAGAATTTCCACAGCCTCAACGAGAGAAGGGGGACAAATAAAGATGCTGGTATGGTCTTTTTGGTTTGTTTTTCAAAATTGAACTTTTCTGATGTTTGGTCAAATCTAATTCCTCTCTATTTAAAAAAAAATCCCACAGAGAGTCTAGCAGAAGTGTTCAGCTGGCTGGGCTTCAAGGTGCTGATGTGTAAAGACCAAACCAGAGACCAGATGGAACAGACACTGAAGTTATTTGCTTCTCCTCATGATGAGGAGAAACAACTTCAGCTACAAGAGTTGGATGTTCAGGAATGGTGTGGCGGCTGGCTCTCTGCTCCCCAGCAGCCGGTTCGGCACGGCGACGCCTTTGTTTGCTGCATTCTGAGCCACGGGTCATTAGGTATAGTTTATGGGATCGACTCTCAGCCTCTTGCAATTAAGGAAATAAGAAGATATTTTGTGGCTACTAAGCAGCCAGCCCTCACTGGCAAACCCAAAGTGTTCCTGATCCAGGCCTGCCAAGGCGACAAGATACAACGAGGAGTGTTGCAGAAAGACGTGGAGGAGGATAGTTTAACATCCATTCCTGAGGAAGCAGATTTTCTCGTTGCTGTATCCACTGTTGAAGATCATGTGTCCTTTAGACACCCAATAGATGGAAGCTGGTTTATCCAGTCGGTGTGTGAGCAGCTCAAGTTGCACTGCCCTAGGTAACTCATTATGTCTAATAAATCTCATGTAAAATGTTTTCCATTTTGTACTTCTAACAGTATAACCATTGCCCTCTATATGTTTGATGTTAGCTTTTTTTCTGTTCTAATCTATATGCAGTTACAGTGACATGTTTTTTTTCTCCTAATTTCAGTGGTGAAGACATTACTTCCATCTTGCTTCGAGTAAATAACATGGTGGGCCAGAAGGAGGGCTCCATCTGTGTTGGCCTGAAAAAACAGGCGCCTGAAGTGAAGTTCACTCTGAGGAAGAAACTCATTCTGTCGCCACGTTGCACTTGAAGTCCGACAGCGAATGTGCAAGAGTGTGAAAAATAGTGTGTGTAATTTCCTCAGCATACTGTATTTTCCAATCAAATTTTAAGTCTCAACTTTTGTTTTCCTCTACCAAATTTAAAAGGGTCAAAGTCAAAGGTGTGCCCTGTGATGGTGGATGTCTGCTTTTATTTTTTCTACTGTCTCCTTTATTAAACACATACGCACGCCAAATATACTACTGTTCTAAATATCCAATTCTGTTATACAGCAGAGTTACTAAACAACTAAATGTTCAATTTTAACATATTTATAATATGCATGCACATATTCATTGTGCATGCGTATTACAAGCCTACATGTATAGATTTAAGTTACATAAAATGAAATCCCAATAATAAACCCAATGTTGCTCAAGTGCCTAAATATTATTTGCAAATAATGACAGAAACAAGATAGCTTTCATTACTGTCTTCAAATTTAGAAGAAATGTAACTGATTTAGGAAAGCTTCTGATTTTCATTAATTTTATTTTTAAAATAAAATGGTTTTAATTTACAAATATTTGTCTGTGGAGCAGACTACATGAGTTCTGTCAAGAACAATGGGCTCACAAGGAAACTCTTATAACCCAAGAGAGGGAAAAAGAAACTAATGGAAAAAAGCTGAGAAATTTCAAATTGTGGCCAAATGGATGGTTTGCTTGGACTTTGATCAACTAATGGCTCTCCAAACCTCCTTTGTTTTTGCAAGGATTTTGGTACCAGCAAATGGTCAGATCCTGTACTGCAGTTTGTTAGATGTATTGGATTGCAACAGCATAATCACAGTATTCATATCACAAAGTTAATTTTATTAGATGGAAAAACACCATTTTTGTCGCATATCATATTCGTTTTGTAACATATGTGTTTATTTTTAGAGCTCTCGGGGTGTCTCGCCGTAATTTTTACACCAGTTCCTTGCAGTTCCTAATTAATTTTAATTATTATTAATAATAATAATAATAATAATAATAATAATAATAATAATAATAATAATAATAATAATAATAACATTTTTAACAGTACATTTTAGCATCTACATATATATTTTTCCTTAAAAGAAAAAAATATATATGTAGATGCTTCATTAATGTTTAATTAAAAGCAAACAAGCAAAAAAAACAACAACAACAAAAAAACAGTTTTCTTGTCCTTTAATTGACCTAATACATGAAAAACTCTGTTTCACAGACTGTATTTCCGGATTCTACTGCGGCTGCGCATTGACAAACACGGCGTCGTTACCATGACAACCCAAATTCGTCTCCGAACAGAAGCTGGAGGGTACGACGCAACTCAACCGTTGTTCGTGAGGAGTTTGTAAAAAGGCTGGAGGGAGAAAAAGCGATACATTAATGGAGTCGATAATGGAGGAGGAGGATGTTCCGACAGTCGCTACAGAGTCCCAACCTGAAGGAGAGTTGGAAGCTTCAGAGGAGGCTGCCGCTGAAGAGTCCAAACATGACGACGAGTTAAAAGCTTCAGACGAGGTTGTCCCTGAAGAGTTCAAATATGAAGAGTCAAAAGCTTCCGAGGAAGCTGTCGCTGAAGAGTTCAAAGTTTCAGACGAGGCTGTCGCTGACGAGTTCAAATATGAAGAGTTAAACGTTTCAGACGAGGCTGTTTCTGAAGAGTCCAAACCTGAAGAAGAGTTCAAAGCTTCAGACGAGGCTGTTTCTGAAGAGTCCAAACCTGAAGAAGAGTTCAAAGCTTCAGACGAGGCTGTTTCTGAAGAGTCCAAACCTGAAGAAGAGTTCAAAGCTTCAGACGAGGCTGTTTCTGAAGAGTCCAAACCTGAAGAAGAGTTTCAAGCTTCAGACGAGGCTGTTTCTGAAGAGTCCAAACCTGAAGAAGAGTTCAAAGCTTCAGACGAGGCTGTTTCTGAAGAGTCCAAACCTGAAGAAGAGTTCAAAGCTTCAGACGAGGCTGTCGCTGAAGAGTCCAAAATTGAAGCAGAGTTTCAAGCTTCAGACGAGGCTGTCAGTTTCTTGACCTCCATAGGTGAGTTTGACATTCAAACTTCCAGTTATGTATTAAAAACAGCAAACATGGGGTGGGAAAACATTACTAGAGGTGTTTGGTGGTGTCAGCTGTGGCTTGTGTGTTCTTCCAGAGCCCGAGGAGCTGCAGAAGTGTGTGTTTTCAGAGACTCTGATGGTGATGTCTGATAGTGGCGGCATCCTGGGGGAGTTCAGCGTGTCTGTGGAGTTCACCCACAGAGCCCTGGAGCCCTGCGTGATTCTGCACGCTCGGAGCCACGGAGCTATCGACGGCTCTCCATGTGGAACAACGGTGACCGGTGAGATCAGTTATCCATCAGGTGATCACTGATGGTTCCATGTGTGCTTTGTTGTATATTACTGTACGTCTTCTCTTCTTCTACTATTGACTATTAAGCTTATCTAACCGCTGATCTGGAGGTCCTGGAGGAAGACTACCATGAGTATGTCAAGGTGAGCCCTTTAAACATCACCTCCTTTCAGGGCCAACCCAAACCTCTTTGGGGCCCTGTGCAGATTTTAATTTGGGTCCCCCCACAAACCATACCAACAGTTGAACAACAGATGCTCCATCATTTCTAGGCCAGCCTAAGTGTGTAACATACCTATTATTAGCGTAATTTGTTATTAGGTTATTAGCGTTCATGGTACCGGTGTTATTATGGCTATTGGTTTTAACCTTACAGGAGTAGCAAACTAAAAAATAAAAAAATTAATAAATAAATTGAATTTTGAAATCCTGAGTGGTATTTAAATGTGCCACATTATTTTAACTATTTAAAAGTAACATCAGCAGACAAACATATATTTCCCAAACAGTGGCAGCAGCCAATACCAGGAAGAAATTAGCTTATTATTTGTGTACCAACACAAATAACGTGTTAACTTGTAGCTTTTCCATGTGTAATAGCATTTAGTTGACATTATTTAATGTTCTTTTTTTTTATCACGCTTGTTTTTTTGCTCTTGGGGGCCCCCTGGTGATGTGGAGGCCTTAATCAGCCGCTTAACTTGAATGTCCCTACTTTTAATAACCAAACTGTTTATAGCAAAGTTTATTGTTTTAACAGTTTGCTTCTCCTTTCTAAAAACTCATTTAGCTCGACAGTTACAATGTTGAGAAGAGGAGTCACATGGTGCAACGTGGCAAACAGATGGTGATCAACAAATTCACCGCCATGGGAGAGGTAAAAATGAACAATGTCGCTTCCCGTGTTTTTAGTGCCTTTGGAAAGCTATTCATACAGTTAAACCTTTACACATTTTGTCATGTTAAAACCATAATTTTCAAAACATTTCTTCTGTTTTATAAGACAGAAGACATGCCAAGTGTTATGAATAGTTTTGAAAACATTTTTAGCATCAACCCGTCTTTGTATTGACACCTGGCAGACAATAGCATACCTTCTGTTGTCAGATTACCTTTGGGTGTATTTCTTCTTGGTGTGTGTGTGAATGAATGTGAGCGAAGGACGTGACCGAGGAGGAGTGTGTGTCTTATCCCATGTCTGTCTTGCGTGGCCTGGTCACCGAGGGATCCAGCATGCTGTTGATGCGTCTCATGGCTCTGAGGAAGAAGGTTCCAAAGAACATGGTCTTCATCATCTTGGACCAAAGTTTACATATAAATCAGACCACTTTTGTAAGTAACTACAGCTGTGCGCGTGCGCCAGGAGAACGTTAGCATGTTGGGGTAAACTGTGATGTTTTGCTCTGTTTTGGTGCACAATCAGAGTGAGCTGGACGTGAAAGAAATGCAGGTTCGCGGTGAGACCGTGGAGGTATTTGGGCTTGAGAGGATGGTTGGTTCCGCTGATGCCGACCATTCCACGTGGCACTGCTACTTCCTTGATAACGGGTGAGTTCGTGACTGTGAGTTTGACTTGCAACAAATAGGTTGCACATGTAAAAACTACTGTTAAAAATCGTTTTGGAAAATGATCTAATTGAGATTTTAGTTTACTTGAAATGTGCTTTTTGTTATTAGTTACTTGGCCAGCAGAAAACAGGTGGGATCTCCAGTCACAATGAAGTTTATACAGGAGCTTTCAAAGAAAGGCAGAGGTAAATAATTAAAGTGTTGACACCTTGTTGTAGTTTTGCTGGTTTCGTACACAACCTCTTCCATTACTTTATGGAGCTAATGAGCCGTTCTTCACAGGATGTTTTCATGCATGCTTTGTCAGGTGATAAAAGAAAATCATTTTCCAAGTCTTCTGAAAGGAAATTTGGTTATGTGCTTCTGAAAAAAAGATATTTCAACAAGAGCCCTCTCAGTTATTTTAGTTTTGTCATAATGTCTCAATTTTATCAGATTCCAGTTGTTCTATGCTGGTATCAGAACCACAATTAACAGAAACAAGGTGTAAAAAAAACTTCTTAACACACAGGTAAATTATGTCACATTTCATTCTATTTATGATTATCTCTTAATACCTGAAAATACAGTGTACTCCTGCCCATTTGCAGTTATGTGTTTGTGGATTTGCAGATTTTTCTCTGAACTTCCAGTTATTTGCAGAAAATTTGCCTATTCACACATTTTTCCATGTGAACATTTTTAACATATTCACATATTATTCACATATTCTGCAAATATGTAAAAAAGAAAAATAATGGCCTAAATTATTATTTTAAAATCATTTTTGCCAAAAGTAATTTTTGGCAAAAAAACAACAACAAAAAAAACAAACATAAAAATAAAACACCTTCTTCTTTGCCAAATATGTTTTAGGCAAAAATAAAAATTACTTTGGGCAAAAAAAGACTTACACCTTTATTTTAGGGAGGTGACAATATTTAAGATATAATAAAGAAAATTCGACTTCAAAAGCTTATATACCTAGGAACAATGGTACTTGAATTCTATTGGCTACCATTTGCAAAATACCCAGTCCAGAACTAACTGCATAAATGCAGTGCTGTTTAAAGAAAAAAATCCCTCTTACAGCTTTCTTCTGTTTTTCTTTTTTAGGTCATACTTCAATGTTTTAGATCATCAAAAAACTTCAATATAAATTACTTTTTCACAGCATTGGTACACAATACTTTAACAGGTACAAAAATGAAGTAGAATGGGACAAAAATTTAATGCATGGATACAAAATGACCCTCAGACCCTAAAATATCCCATGCAAAGAAGAGTAGTGTTGACAGAGGAGTCATCTATGTTTGTTTTCTCTCTGTGTCAGGTCGTATGAAGATCCCTCTGGTGTGGCAGGAGGACATGCAGTTATACTCTCTGTATTTGGATAAAAAGGTACCCATGGTTTGGTTTTTACAAAACAAAAGCTTATTATCGGATGCTTATTTATTTAAAGTCGCTCGAGGTAATCACGAACCTTCCCAACAAACAGAAGAGTATTAATTGTATCCCCGTTTCCCACCGTGGCAGGACTTCCTGAAAGCAGAACACAATTCATACCTGAGGGAGCACCCAGAGCTCCGAGCCCTCCTGTCCGATTTCATACAGGACTTGCTGATTGTGAAACCGGACAACATCTTCCAGTTTGCTCGAGAATACTTCCCTCCTTATTCCACCTACCATTCCCCGGAGTCTAACCCGAAAACCCCCTCACCCTGAAACACTTTAACAGGAACATCACCCACACCTAAAAACATTATTTTATTACTCCATGCCCATCAATGCTTTTATGTATTTCATTGTAATTTTTAATTAGTTTACCTTATTTGTTCATGTCGTGTTGTATTTTTAACATAGAATTTAAGGTATGAAGGGAAACTTAAAAATTGCAGACTTGCAATTTTAAAGTTGCCTTTCTGAATTTATTTTTACTTAAGATGTAGACCCAAGAAATGTTTTTAACCATTTAAAAACGTTTCTATTTAAGATGTGCCTCAGATACGACACACTTTCTTGGTAAAAAAAATGTTGGAACTATTTTCCCACCTTGATAATTGCAATAAGACCATTCTTGTATATAAAAATGTTAATACTATTTTTGCTTTTACTTCAGACAGCATGAACTAAATAAAAAACTTTGAAAGAACATTTTTTTAAGGATTTTTTTTTTATTCATGTCTGAAGCAAATGCCACTCACAACATGGCGGCGAACTTCACGTACTTACTGAACGTTTCTGCGTCCTCTGCCCCGCTGATTTCGCAACGCAAAAAATAAAGGAAACGCAGATAGTACTTTTAACATTAAAAGCTTGGAGTGTTTCGGTGAATATTATGAGCGCTTACCAAGCATTCTAAACTAAGTTGTCGTAGACTAATTTTCTAAGAATAAATAAATTAAAAAGAAAAAATAAAGAACGAAAGCGTCACGTAGTTTGAAGAAAACGCGGCAGGCATCACAATGTTGAATGATAATGACGTTCTGCTTACCGCTCAGTCAAAACATGCGCTCATTTCCTCTGAAAGTGAAACAAACGCATTTCACTCAGCGAAAAGCTGCTTTAATAACCACCACCCAATTTGGTACTTTGTGTTTTTGTTTCGAGAAGAAATCCCCCCACCAAGTTATCAACTTCTGAAGAGACTTTTCTTCTTTTCGACGCTTTTATTTGACCTTGTCAGCCGTCGGCTTCAGTGAGTATGTTAAACTTCGTTCATTTCAAACTTCGCCACCGTAGCTCTCCTGGGGTAACAAAGTTCTTAAAAACTTAGGTCATGACAGGCAATGATACGTAATGCGGTGTGAAAACCTTTTCGATCATTGAAATAGTTTATTGTTTTAGTAAGAACAATTTAAAGTTTGTTTTTTTCAGTGATGACATTATGACATAAGCTGAATTGTTATATGTGTAATATTAATGTAAAACATAAAATGTCTTATTGATTTAAATTAGCAAATTACTTTTTGATCAGTCATGAACTACATTTTTCGTTGCCCTTTATTTAAAGACACACTAACAGAAGTACAAAAATAATCAAGTTACATACCAAAAAAAACAAAAATCCTTAACAGCCTCTGTCTACTATGATGGAGTTAATTGCTTTAACACGGAAGTACTCCTGTTTTTCTTTCCAGTTTAACTGTGCTGTATTTCCATGTAATTTCTCTAGGAGCATACCAAAGAGTTAGTTCAAGTCAGAAGTTACTAAAAAAAATCCTAAAGTCATTCATCACAGAAAAGGGGAGTCAGTAGAGTCCTCACTTGCTGGAATTTATCAGTCTGATGGAAATGAAAGACAATTTTCCTTTTGGGACCTTTTTACAGATACTCTCTGATTATGTTTTTTTATTATTATTATTTCTTTTGTAATCTTAATCCCCAGCAGCTCCAGCTTTGACAGCTGAGATGAACAGGCTACTGCTGGCTCAGATTGACGACGACCTGGACTCTGGAGAGGTAGCCGAGCTGTGTTTCCTGTGTAGCGATGTCATCAACAGAAAGCAACTTGAGGAGGTGAGCGGCACATGTTTGGAGATCTTAAGTGTGTCTGAAGTTTCTCTCATCATCTATTTGTGTGTTTTTTTTGTTGTTGTTCATCCTGCAGATCAAGTGTGCAAGGGACTTGTTCGTGAAACTGGAGGAGAAAGGTTTCCTGAACAGTACATTCCTCGCTGAGCTGTTCCGCACCACCCGTCGAGCAGATCTCCTCAACATGCTGGAGAGTGACAGCAGAGAAAGGGAGGAAACTGACGCCTGTCCTGCCTACCTGTCTGAATACAGGTAACAAGAGTACTGATGTAGCAGTGTTGATCAGGTTGTGGTTTGTTACTTTGAATATGAGGTGCAGGGTTCCTGCACATCCATAATGAACTTTTCCAAGCTCTCAGGCCTTTACGATTATTTTAAATTTGGAAACACTGATGTTTGCCATGCATCCATGGCAGATATTTATGCTTTTGACACAAACTAAATATGAAATCTTTAAAAGACACGAAGAAGAAATGGAAGTGGAAGACCAGAGGGAAAAATGACAGAACGATTGAAAGAAAAACAGGGCACAAGAAAGGATGGAAAGAAAGAAGGATCCTATAAAGGGCATCAGGGAGAAATGACACAAGAAAGAACGAGAAAGACACCAGAAAGGAGAAAATGAAACAAAGTAATTAGGATACAAGGAAGGGCAAAATGAAGGAAAGGAAGAGGAATAACACTTAGACTGTCTGAAGATGCCAAGTTATATATATTTAGCAATAAATTGTTATTTGTATATTTAATTATGTATTTAAAGGCACACCTGTGATATTTCTGTGTTTTTTTCTGGTGGCCAGGTGACAACATTTTGTTACCAGTTTCATTGTTGTGCCTTTGTGCAACAACAATATAATAAGTCTAAGTCTTATGAAAAACATCAAAAGGCCACAAGGAAGGAAGAAAACAACAAAGAAAGTGAAAAAGATTCAAGAAAGGACAAGAAAGATAGGAAAGGCACACATAAAGGAGGACATGAAGGGAGGATGGAAGGAACTAAAGCCAAGAGAAAAAATACAAAATGAAGGATTTAAGAAAGGAGAGAAAGAAAAACAGACACAAAGACCTAGAAAGAAAATACTGAAATCGAATTCCAGACGTTACAACAGAGCTGTATAAGTTTCAACTTTGTTTTATTTGAACTTGTATGCTCTCACCCCAAGGTTGATGCTATACAAAATACACGAGGATTTGACCGACGATAAGGTGGAAACGTTGAAGTTCCTAGTTAACGATCAGATTGCCAAACGACAACTGGACAAGAGCAGCGTGAGAACACACCCACACAACAGCAAATAATTACCTCAAATCTCTATGTTGTACTTCAGTGATATGTTGGCCTGTCACAATAAATCAGTTATTCGATTAATCACATGATAAATTAATATGAGCTCCCATCATTTTGAATCGCATGATTTATTGTTTTTCTCTATTCTCTCTCTTTCTAAAGTCTTCAGTCGGTCTCAGCTCTTTTTTGAATCTTGTTTTAAAGAACTTTGTTTTGTTTACAGAGACTTCACATTTTATTATATCTAATCTTTCTGTTGTTTTGTTTAGTTTTTTTTGGATATTTAAAATGTAAAGTTCCAGTGTTAATTGCACATTAGAATTTAAAGCTTGCTGGCCTTAGACTGAAAATGTGTCGTTGCATTATTACACACTTGAAAACGATCTCAAAACAACAATATGATTGTTTATTGCAGCAATGTCTAAGATAATTTATCGTCCACCAAAATTTTCTGTTGTGACAGGCTTGGTGGTGGCTGGGGCTTTGTAGTTTTCATAAAATTTGTGAAAATCTAAAAAAAAAAAATCTTCCTTTCTCTGAATATTACAGACAGCTTTAAATGTGTTTGCTGAAATGGAGAAGGCAGGTCTGATCTCTAAAAACAACGTCGATAAACTCCACGAGCTCATGATCAACACCGATAATGTACCGCTGGCAAAAACTGTCAAAGGGTACAAAGACAGACTCCCTCCCACAGGTAAACATGAGCACAGTGACACAAGTTTTGTGATTGTTAGTTTTGCCTCAGGGTTGGTAGTCAGAGAGCTACCAACCTTGAAACGAGGCCTGTCATTTCAAAGGCTTAGTTGCTACAGTAGGAATTAGTGAGGTGTCATTGACTTTAAAAATGACTTTAATGTCAAATTGGTCCTTGTGGTTTTCAAAAACAATCTGAAAATACGCTCTTTCTGTGCAGTAAGATGTTCATTTTAAAAGAGAAATCTGGGGATATGTCAATTTTTTTCTGGATTATTTATAAAAAAGAAACAAATGAACATGTCATTTAAGGATTATGATAAGAACAATAGTAGTTTAATGATAAAAATCTAATCTATTATGAGTCGGCTGACATTTAGCTACTGTTTATTAAGATTATAAAGAGACAAAATATAATCTAAATATACAGAGTCTGTAGATTAGTAGTACAGACAACTTATCAATGCAAGGGTATGAATTAATTTTAAGAACTTTGGTAAGTAATGCTGATTCAGAATCTAATAGTTAGCAAAGAAATTGATTGAAAAACCTAAAGCTGTATTTTGATCTGTTTTGCTAAAAGGAAGGAAAGAGGAGGGAGGAAAAGAAACATGGCGGCAACAGATGAAACCAAGAGTTTCAGAACGTCCAAGCCTGTCAGAGTTATTTATCACAGCAAAATTGGAAATATAGTCCCTTATTCTGTCATTTGGACCCTTTGCGAACACGACCAATGCATCCATCTCCTCTGACTCCGGGGAGCATTTAGCTCTGACATACAGTCTTCCAACGTTTCCATTAATGGGCTGTAAAGTGACAGTTCTCTTCTGCCACCAGGACTTTAGGGCTCCAGAGATTCCCAATGTGACTCTGAATGCATCCAAATTGCAAATGAACAACCTCAATGCCCTTTAAAGCAGGCTCCACCGTGGTGTTGGAGAAAGCGTTACCCTTGAAATTTAAATGTATTGTACTTTGCGGATGGAAAAACACAGTTAGCCAATGTAAGAGGCTAATTGGAGATTTGATCATTTTAGAAGGAATAACTTTCTCTTCATGGTCAAAAGTTTCTTACTTTCCGATTTTCTGTCACTCAACTCACGTATGGCCAAAGCCAGAGATGCCACATGTGACTTGAAGGCCCAATCCAAAGAAGACTTTTGGTGTAACGGGTAAAAACAAGTTCCCAAAATCCAGAACATATTCCTAAATTATTACTTCCTACGTGGCATTGGAGAGACTGAACATATCCAGTTATACTTAATCACAATATTGGCGTAGGCAATTTGGAGCAAAAGCCAGGAAAACCTTCATTACTTTGGAAACGCATGATTTTGTGAAAGTCATTCTAATAACTAAACTAAAAGTTTATTTAAGCTACTTAAACTTAGCTTAAAGGAACTAGCCAGGAAAACAGAGTGCTTGTATATGAAAGAGCAAAGCACAAAGATGTGTTTTATGTTGCTGTATTTAAAATAAATGAATACAATTTATGTCTGTTTGTCTTTCAGGTCCAGGAGGAGGCGTTAACAATCATAGTGCACAACAGGAAACGATGCCATCTGAAGACGTAATTAACTTGGAACAATCCAAGTTGCTTCTTCTACCATTTGTTCGTTCTTTTCAGGCCTTTGTCTCAGCTGGCTCTGTGCTTGTGTCCTATAGATAGACGAGTTCTACAGTCTGACGCAGAATCCTCGAGGTCATTGTGTGATCATCAGCAATGAGGACTTCACGGGCTCTAAATACAGAAAACGTCTTGGAAGCAAAATGGACGACGGTAGGTTTTTCTAGTTTTTTTAATAACTTTCTGTCCTGATTTACGCATTTGCATTAAGTTTCATGTGTTGCATATTGCAGTCATGAATCTAAATGTGCTTTGATTTGGATTTTTCTTCTATGTGACGCAGAAAATCTAAGCAACCTGTTCAAACGCTTCGGCTTTGTTCCAATCATACACACAAACCTGACAGCTGATAAGATTACAGAGACGCTCAAAGAGCTGAGCAAGAGGGATTTTTCTAAAGAGGATGCCTTGGTAAGGGATTTTTTTCTTGCATACAACAGTTTTTTATTTATGTGTTTTAAATTGTATAAATTACATACACTCACATCACTAATTTTATTAGGTGCATCTTACTAGTATAAGGTAAACCCCCTTGTTTAGAACTGCCTTTAATGTCAATAATGTAACTTTTATAAGAAAAAAATATATATTTTTACATATTTGTTAAAACTTTCACCATGTCGTGACAGTTTGTTACAAGACTGGTAATCTGGGAAAAGATTGGTTTCCTGCACCTCTTCCCTAAGCTGCTATTGCCTTTTGAAGAAATGTGCCGACAAAACAACCAATCAGAGCTAAGGGAAGGGTCCTTGTGCATTTGCTACTGACAGCGCTAAGACCCGCCTCCTGGCACTGATTGGTTGTTTCTAGTCAGCGCTGAGAAGGTAGAGGAGTTAAATTTTTTCACAGATTATCCGTCTCATACCATACTATAATGATATAGTGCCAGTTTCAACAATTAAAAAAAAATTCAAATGAAATGTACATACTGCAGCTTTAATTCCGTAAACAAGAAACATTCCTGAGAGATTTTTGGTCCATTTTGACTTGATAGGATCACACAATTGCTGCAGATTTGTTAGCTGGATGTTCCTCTGTTCCAGCACAACTCAAATCCTCTAAGTTTATTTGATTAGTTGTTACCGTTTAAGCTAAACTTACCTAAATCCAATTCAAACTTAGAGATGATACACCTTAGAATAATTCTCCCCGCCCCTTCCTTCTTATCTTCTCTAAGGTGGTGTGTGTGCTATCCCATGGAGAAAGAGGCATCATCATTGGCACTGATGGAAAGGAAGTGAAACTGGACAATCTGTTTGATCTGTTCAAGAACGTCCCCTCCTTGTTTGGGAAGCCCAAGCTCTTCTTCATTCAGGCATGTCAGGACGAGGTGCCTCTGACGGCAACTCAAAAGACAAACCAGGATGAGCAATCCAAAGAGACGCCATCCGATTCTGTCTTCTCGGATGCAAGTTGTCCTTCTAAGGATGGAGACATTTTGATTGGCATGGCCACAGTGCCTTACAGCAAAGCTTATCGGCACACAGAAAAGGGTTCCATATACATCCAGGTACTCTGCCAGGAGCTGGAAAATGCAGCTAACAGGTGAGATGGTTTTATTGTGGTAAAGTATTCGCTCCAGTTCACACAAAGGCCCGGTATAATTTTTGAGTGATACCGCCATAGTTGGATTTTAAGCAACTTAATGCAGGTTGAATTTGTCATTTGTTGTGATTTTATTGTTTGTTTTTTATGGAGTAGTCTGTGGAAAAATTAGGAAATGTAAAAAGAAAAACCCACAAAAAACAAAAAATATTTCCAACACTTAAAGCCACAGGTGAGTCTAATCTTTATGGAAAAATGACAAACACCAAACAAACAAATTTTAGCATGAATACATGTCGGTATGCATTGGTTAATATTTTCTGTTCAATCTCTTTTCATCTTTTTAATAAACTTTTTCTAACACTCCTTAAGTAGGCCACTGGAAACAGTTTTTTAGTGACCTAGCAGTCTGTAAGTCAGCCATTAGTTTACACATAAAAACATATGTCTTAAAGAAAAGTAGTAGATGTAAGGGATGAAGTGAAATAACTGGTTTTAAGCTATGCATTAAGGCGCAAAATGGTGGACAGAACCCGACCTGCCATTTGCTGACCCTGAACATAGTTGGTGTCCACTTGTAAAAGTTTAGCCAGTTTGCGCAAAGAAAGCAGTCCAGAAAAATCTACTTTAAAATGTTTCCAGTTTTCCAGGTTTGGAGCAACCTTGGTCTTCTTGACTATGTTTTGGTGGTGTGTTGTTACGTTGTATAAATCAGGTTGAATAATTTTTTTATTTGTTGTCTTTTTCTTGATTTATTTACAGCCCAAAGAGAGATGACATACTCACCGTCTTAACGCGTGTGAACAGGAAGGTCAACAACCATTTTATGATACGCAATAAGCAGATGCCAGAGCCCAAATACACTCTCACCAAGAGGCTCGTCTTGAGATTTGTTTGAACTGTCCGGAACCGTGCCTACGTATTAGATGATCTGATATGCGTTGGATTCTAGTTTACAAGTGTGCATGGATACGAGTCTTTGAGTTTCTGAATGGTTCTGTTTGTTAGGTGAATTTTTACATTTTGGTAAATCAAACATAAAAGTTGTCACAGATTCACATATTTTGAAATTTATTAAATAAATCAAGAAGAAAATGAAAAAAAGGTCTGTCTTTGTTACTTGTTTCATTCAAGTTTATTGTAAAATTTTTACAATAAACTTAGTAAAAAATCTTGTAGTAAAAAATCTACACCACAGGCCAGACGACAGGCAGATAATTTGATAAAAGGGTTTGTGGAGCATGTCAAAGTCTCAGGAATGCGCTCATCAAAAGTGATGTGTTTAGCATTTTAGGTTAAAGATTAAAAAAAATGTTTTGATCACATCCATTCATGAGTGAGATTTCACGTTTTGTTCCATGCTGTACATCATTCTGAGGGAAACCAAGACCTTGCAGGAGGCATTGTGACATCAGAATGTCGCACTCTGGTGTCACGGTTCCACACTGTGACATCAGAGTGTGACATTGCGATGTCAGTGTCTTTATGATGTCACAGTATATCTATGATGTCACACTGTCCTTGTGATGTCATAGTGTATTTGTGATATCACAGTGCCCTTGTGATGTCACAGTGTATTTGTGATGTCACAGTGTATCTGTGATGTCACATTTTCTCTATGATGTCAGTGTACAGGTGCTGGTCATAAAATTAGAATATTGTGATAAAGTTCATTATTTTCCATAATGTCATGATAAAAATTAAATTGTCATATATTTTAGATTCATTGCACACCAACTGAAATATTTCAGGTCTTTTATTGTTTTAATTTTGATGATTTTGGCAAACAGCTCATGAAAACCCAAAATCCCTGTCTCAAAAAATTAGAATATTATGAAAAGGTTCTCTGAACGAGCAATAAAAATAATCATCTGAATCAACAAAGTAACTCTAAACACCTGAAAAAGATTCCTGAGGCCTTTAAAAACTCCCAGCCTGGTTCATTACTCAAAACCGCAATCATGGGTCAGACTGCTGACCTGACTGCTGTCCAGAAGGCCATCACTGACATCCTCAAGCAAGAGGGTGAGAAACAGAAAGAAATTTCTGAACGAATCGGCTGTTTGCAGAGTGTTATATCAAGGCACCTCAGTGGGAAGTCAGTAGGAAGGAAAAAGTGTGGCAGAAAACGCTACACAACGAGAAGAGGTGACCGGACCCTGAGGAAGATTGTGGAGAAGGGCCGATTCCAGACCTTGGGGGAAGCAGTGGACTGAGTCTGGAGTAGAAACATCCAGAGCCACTGTGCACAGGCGTGTGCAGGAAATGGGCTACAGGTGCCGCATTCCCCAGGTCAAAGGTCAAGCCACTTTTGAACCAGAAACAGCGGCAGAAGCGCCTGACCTGGGCTACAGAGAAGCAGCACTTTGGACCACTGTTGTTCAGTGGTCCAAAGTACTTTTTTCAGATGAAAGCAAACTTTGCATGTCATTCGGAAATCAAAGTGCCAGACTCTGGAGGAAGACTGGGGAGAAGGAAATGCCAAAATGCCAGAAGTCCAGTGTCAAGTACCCACAGTCAGTGATGGTCTGGGTGCCATGTCAGCTGCTGGTGTTGGTCCACTGGGTTTTATCAAGGGCAGGATCAATGCAGCAGCTATCAGAAGATTTTGGAGCACTTCATGCTTCCATCTGCTGAAAAGTTTTATGGAGATGAAAATTTAATTTGGTCTGGAATCGGCCCTTCTCCACAATCTTCCTCAGGGTCCGGTCACCTCTTCTCGTTGTGCAGCGTTTTCTGCCACACTTTTTCCTTCCAACTGACTTCCCACTGAGGTGCCTTGATATAACACTCTGCAAACAGCCGATTCGTTCAGAAATTTCTTTCTGTTTCTCACCCTCTTGCTTGAGGATGTCAGTGATGGCCTTCTGGACAGCAGTCAGGTCAGCAGTCTGACCCATGATTGCGGTTTTGAGTAATGAACCAGGCTGGGAGTTTTTAAAGGCCTCAGGAATCTTTTTCAGGTGTTTAGAGTTACTTTGTTGATTCAGATGATTATTTTTATTGCTCGTTCAGAGAACCTTTTCATAATATTCTAATTTTTTGAGACAGGGATTTTGGGTTTTCATGAGCTGTTTGCCAAAATCATCAAAATTAAAACAATAAAAGACCTGAAATATTTCAGTTGGTGTGCAATGAATCTAAAATATATGACAATTTAATTTTTATCATGACATTATGGAAAATAATGAACTTTATCACAATATTCTAATTTTATGACCAGCACCTGTATATGATGTCATAGTGCCTCTGTGATGTCACATTGTCTCCATGATGCCACAGTGTCATACTCTGATGTCAGTCTCACACTGATGTCATAGTGCCAGTAATTTGAATATAAACTTCAGGTTCTAAACAGTGAGAAAAACAATGCATAAACTGCTAAATTACTTGCATTTCTCTTTACATTAATTTTATTTAAATGGTAGACATGGCAACTACGATGTCTCACTTGGGTTTTGCAACTGCATTTGCCTAAGAAACTGAAATGAGCATGTCATATTCCCACATACAGAGCTACAGCTCAGGTTAAGACATAAGTAGGGTAAAAGTTTCATAAATCACAACTGTGTTTTCAATCACCTTCTGATTAAACAATTTATCCCAGGCTGGTCTTTCAATTATGTTTTTATTATGTTTGTCTTAATCCAAAGTGAATTAAAAGCCAGTCCAAGAATTTAATATTTTAAGCTACAGATGAACAAATGTAAACAATGTATATGTAAATCAGAAACTGATTTCAGTATCTTTACCCTGTAATGTTACAGTAGCATTACAGAGCCTGTTTGGCGAGTGGTTGTTCCGCCCCCTAGTGGAATTGTACCCTGGGTGGTGATGAGTCATATAACCCTATATCCAGAAGCCTTAAATTGTATTTGATGGATTTTAAGCCTAATTACAACATGGCATAAACTATAGAGTAATAATAGATTCACAGGTTTATACTTAGAATGACTCAAATCGAAGCGTAAAGTAAAAAGAAATCAGAGTCAGGAATATTGTTACTGCTGTTGGAGGTCAACGAAGGAATAAACCAGGGTGGGCTGCTCTGAAACAAACCTGCTAGTGATAATGTAACTGACCCTGTGTCGAACATGAGGCCCTGTTGCTCCCTCTGCGGGTGTGTATTGGGTGTGTTTCACAGATTCCTCCGGACTCCACCCAGCAGCCGTCCTCGCTCCACAGTTCGTGGAAAACCTTGTCACTGTTGCTACACATCTGCCCGACTGCTTCTGTCTCGAGGGCTTAAAAGCGACCTGTCTCTTCTGTAAAAGGACCGGAAGTGAGCACCTCGAGGGAGACAAACTGTGGGAATATAAGAAGCAGCTGGACGCTTCATAATTCGGTAAGTTGAACCTCGTAGTTTCCATGGGAGCTGATGGGGCCTTTTAGGGCTGCATATTCACGGTGGAGTCAATTTTGATATGGTGAGTTTTCTGAGAGACAGAGAGAGCGAACAGCGCCTCAGTGATTCACCTGAAAGGCTCGTTTGTTCGTGTTTGGCTCTCCGAATCAGGATGGAGGAGGACGCTCGAGCCTTCCGACTCAAACTTTATCAGCCATGTTTTTGTCCCACGGTTCAGTCAAAATAAAGTCACTTAAGATGTTATTCTTTCGACCAGCAGCTGTTTAGTCTCCTTTCCTGAAACCGTTGTGAAATAGATTTAATGGCTTCATTTTGCTTCTTGTGTGAATTTATCTGTTTTCCACCAACGTTTTCCCCTGACACGGGACGTACCTTTTGGTTTTGATACACGTTTGGACTCAAATATTCATAGAACTGGTTTTTGTGAAAACAATAGGGCTGGTTTCCTAAAGAGCCACAGTAAGTCATGACATCATGACTCTGAGCCAGTATGCTGATCCCAGTCTTAGATTAGACAACACTTTAGCAGAATATCTTTATTTTTGAAAGAATTGCAAACAGATATAATTTGAGTAAATACATGTAATTTTCTAATAATTTTCATCAAATTAAAAAAAAAAACCTCTCCAAACCTCACTTTTAAAAAGGTACCCAACATGCTAAACCATGAATTACCTGAGATTAAAAACAGTATTTTGAAAGATGAGTTTGGTTTCTCTAGCTGCACCCAGTCCTGATAATTACCCTTACCTAATCTGTAGGATAAAATGTGTATAAGTGGACCTATCCAACGGTGTTAAATAGGCTGAAAGATTTGAATGAAATTTACATTTGTCAGTCTGAAAATAGTTACAGAGCCATTATCATCAAAACATGGAGGAGTGGTGAATGTCTTTGGCCTCACTGACCTTTCAGTATTACTCTGAGAGCACATTGAAAACTCATCCAGGAATTCACAAAAGAACCTGTGACAGCTAAGGAACCACAAGTCCACTTGCCTGAGTTGGGGGAGAATATAGCATCTATTTATATAATCCTGAAGGTGAACGTCCATTCATCAGTTTCTGACTCTGAGGGGGTTATACAGCAGGACCATTATTCAAAAGGTACCAGTAAATCCACCTACGAATGGCTTAAAAACAAGAAAATAAAGGCTTTTAGCCTAGTTAGTTCACTCCATAAAGGACACAGAGGTGGGTGGAGTACCCAAAAATTGTACACGAGTAAGAGAAGAACTACTTCAACAACATCCCAACAAAGCTGGGGAGTGTTTGTGACACAGAAATTTGATAGAAAAACTTTTTATTTTGAATCTCAAATTTGACACTAATTGGTTTGACATGAAATGTAAATTCAGGTTATAGAAAAAAAAACATCTTCATTAATGCCTTAGATATTGCTACTCCTCATTCATGAAAAAAACTTCAATTCTCTATAGCTGTTTGTTAGCTATAGCTAAAAACCTGGACAATAAAAATAAAATTTTTCCTGTGTTAATTTACCTTTAACACAAAATAGATTCCTGTTTTACTAATTAGTAAATTGGTAACTAGTTTCCTAAATTGCTTACGAATCCGTTAAATTAGTAACTATACTATTGAGATGACATTTTGTCATTCCAAATAGCCACTTTCCAAATATTGAAAAGATCAGATTTATTTATTAATTTAGGCTATTTTTAATCTTTCCATACACATGTAAAAAAAAAAAAAAATAGGAAAAACACAAAATGCTTTAATAAAAAACAAGGACAAAACTAGTGCAGAAATACTCAAGCAAAATTTAAGTTCCTGTCAATGGCAACTAAAGTGTAGATAGAAGCATGTGCTTCTTATTTCTATGCCTAAAGCAACATCACAATAAAAACATTGCCATCTTTCCTGGATATTTTTCTTAAATAAATCTCCAAGAGTCTGTAGACAAACGTGTAACGACAACAACCATAATCCAACCTACTTGTAGTTGATTGGAAAATTATTTCTGTACGTTTTCTTAAATTTAAACACAGTTTTAGCAATTATTCCACACCAGAATCATTTGTATGCGACGTTGTAACACAGTAGCCTTAAAGATTATTGTTTTGACTGGATATTTTAATAATCTTAGGAAACATGGCTGATCTTTTTTTTTTTTTTTTTTTTTAATATTTAATCAGATTGAGGAAATGGATTTTATTGGACGGGAAGTAGGAGAGTTTTCTTTTAAATGTTGCACGTTCGCTTGTTCCCGAGTCATCATGACTCAGAACCACATGACTTCGGCTTATTGTGGTGCTTTTATTTAAAAAAAAAAAAAAAAAAAAAAAAGACAGAAAACCTCATGAAATACTGACTGATATGGTTTGCAACAAGTTTGAAGCTCCGCCCTGTTGCTCAAACTCGTCTAGAAGCGAAACCTGACGCTCCTCTCCGTCTGATTCCAGGAACCAACCAGAACAAGCTGCAGCTCTGCAGCTTGTTCTGTGACCGCGCTTTTCCAATTCCAGCGACTGTTTTGTGTCCGGTGGTTGCCTGGCAGTGCACCGTGATGTCACGACAGCTGTGTGTGTGTGTATTTTCCCCCTAAAAGCCCTGTTAAAAATGAATTTAGACGCCAACATGTAAATAGGAAAACCACCCACTAATCTGTTCTTTTTAATAGGTGGCTCTGCTTGTTAGTTTAAATGATATTTCAGGCTTTGCTAAATTTTTCCCCCCCTTTTTTAAAAGATTTTATTGGAGGTCCATGTGTTTTTAATTAACCACATGCTTATTCGTGTCCACATCCATTAGGATGTCGCTCAGCTTGTTGAAGTGTTAAATAAAATCTTTACACACACACGCACACACACGCACGCGCACACACACAGTCACACAGCTGGGCTTGAGTTGGACTCTGTTTTTTATCAGTTTATATCTAAGTATTTGGATTTCCATGATTAATTTGGTCCGTAGGGAAAAGCAAGGATATTATTAGTGTCTTAATAATGTAGCAGGGTCTCATGGGGGAATCCACCAGGCTGATGGGTTACAGGCCTTCTCGTTAAGGCCGGACTTTGTTCTGCTTTCCTCTAAAGACAGAGAAGAGAGGTCTGAGGAGCGAAGCACAGTCTGCTTCTAGTTGCACATGAACGTCGGCCAGAAAGGAACTTTTCTACATATAAAGAGTCGCTGAAGTTCGACTAGGTAGTTTCAGTTGCTGTGTAAGTGAACTCCCCCTCCTGATAAAGCATATATGAGAGGAAGAGGGTGGGAGATGTTGTGGTCATGATAAAGGAGGAGGGTAGTGTGCTAAATTTGGCTTATTCACTATCAACATCATTGCAGTACCATATTTTTATAGCATCACACAGGTCTAGAACTGGACAATAATTTGGTGTTAATGATCTTATGGAATTTTTGTTTTTCAAGATTTAATATCTTGGAAATGTTGATTGTTTTTTTTTTTAAGGTTTGGGTTTTCGTATTTCAGAGTGATGTCAGCTTGACCGCCATCTTGTTTGACAAGTGTGTTTTACAGCTTCTGTTCATTTGGACTTTGAATTCAGGTCAACTCTGTGACGAAATAAGACTTTTTTTTTTTTAATCACAAGAATAGTTATGATATTACCAGAATATTATGAGGATATAATCAGAATAAAGTCGTAATTTTCTGAGACCTCCACAGTGTAAAAAATAACAACAAACTACAATGAGGATTCTTTGATTCCTCTTCCTCCTCAACAGGCGTCATGTCCAGGTCAGACTACCCTCCAGGGTATGAGAACTCCCATGGTCCGATGTACCCACCTCAGGGCGGGGGCTACCCGCCTCCACCTTCTTATGGCTTCCCCTCCTATGGCGGTCCTCAGCCGGGTCAGCCTTTCGCTCCCTATCCAAGCGACCCAAATGCCCCTCTCTTCCCGGGCCAGCCAGCGGGGTATCCTGCCGCTCCGTACCCAGGACAGCCTCACCCTGCAGGACCTCCAGGATCGGGCTACCCTGCCCCACCACCAATGCCTCCAGTCATGCCCCCCACCATCCCATCAGGGGTTCTGAGCTCAGGTAAGGGGCCGTTTATCTTACTGTTGTCCTGCAGAACATGCAAAGCATTTTACTTCTTCGAAATTGTCCACAATTTATCAGCAACACAAAGCAACCTTGTTGAAACTGTGTCCTTTAAAGTCTTAAAATGTCTTAAATTTATAAATTAAAATAGAACATTAATCACAGGTCTTATATATTCATATATTCTTGTAAATGTATGTTTTTTTTCCCCAGGACTTTTCTATCAGGCAAAAGTTTTGAGTTGCACGCATGTATCTTCATTGCAGTCTGAAACTAACTGCTAATCTACCCTTGCTAACAGGCTAGCTAGCTTTCTGTGTCTATCATTGGTAGCGGTCTCAACAGGGATCAGAAAGTGATTACCACTTGCGTTGAAAGCCAACACACGGGACATGACGGCCACAAAAAGACCAACGTTTTTCTACTTTCTCGTGTTCAATAGCAACCACCAAGCAAAATTTCAGAAGCACGAATGTCATTGGTCACTTGGCTACGACGGGATATTAGGGCTATTGTAGATAGAAAAAACAGAGGAGTACATTTCTGGCAAAAAAGAAAAAAAAAAATCAGAAATTTTCCAGAAAAACTCAGAAACGGTGAGATTGATCTTAGAAATTTTCTGTAAAAAAAACTTGGGCGATTTCTGAGTTTAAAAATTTCCGAAAGTCTAAAATTTTTTACTTGCATGCTTTTTTCTAGAAAATTTCTGAGATTAATATCAAAAGTTACAAATTTTTCTTGCAATTTATTTTTTACTTTCAAACTCAAATATCCTTGTATAAAAATTCAGATGTTGTTTGTGTGGAAATTTGTTCTTTTTCTTTTCTATCTACAACGGCCCTCATATCTCAACATTCTTGGCTGGAGGACATTGTAGAGGAAATAAGAAGAGGAATCAACAGAGGAATCAGCATCGCTTTCCGTGTGTCAAGCTGGGCCATTGTAGCACACGAATGCTTTATTCTAAACCGTTCTCCTGAACTACGCTGTTTTCAGCTGCGTCACATGTTTTGTTGTGATCTGATCTGAGTGCATTCCTTTCATCTCTGATTTTAGTGACATTATTTTTCTTTTTATTTCTTCTTCTTTTCCGTGAATAAAACAGACGAGGAGTTCGCGGCGAGCGGCAGCAACTGGGACGACATGAGCATTCGGCATGCCTTCATCAGAAAGGTAAGGAACGGGTGAGGAAGGCCAGGCCAGGCTGTCTGACGAGCCGCAGCTGTTTCTGTTTTACGCAAACATGTTGTTTTGTAGGCGCAGCGTTTTCCACACAGCTGCTCTCCAGCTCTAGACGAAAGAATAGTAGATACTCCCTTTGCTTTTCTTCAGACGCTTGTTTTAAATGGAGTGCAAGGGAACTTGGCTCGTTTACGAGATGTTATTGCTTTGGAGAGGAGCAAGAAAGTCCAGCAGTGACACAAATTTGATGTTTTTTTTTTTTTAGATTTTATTTTTCTTCCTATTTCAATCAAGAATGAGTATAGAAGAAATAAAAAATTCTGTCACCTGTTGAACTCTCTTTAAGCTTTCCTTGCTGCGAGTGAGTCTTGTTTTGTTGGACTTCCTGAAACTCTTCTTTCTGTTGAATTATGTCCAGAAGCAACTTCCTGCTTTATGTCTAAAGCAAAAATAAGAACTGCTGCTTCTAAATCAACTTCAGCATTCTAATTAGATTTATTTAAGTTAGATTTTCAGATAATATATGTGACCCCTCTTCGAAAATATAAAAAGTAGTTGTTGTTTTGTTATAAGTCTAAAACGAGCTGAGCCCAGTGGTAGGGACGCGAGGCCATGTCTTTGAGTTAAAAATGTTTAAAGCTGACAGGAAATTTGAAAATGCGACCAGGGGATTATGTGTTTTTGGAAGACGTTATTAACAACACCTAAACACCAACTATAAGGCCTCAAAAATGAAAAACATTTTAAAAAATCCAATTAAATTAAATATGATTTTTTTTTGTACTGTAGTTGTTTCATCCTAATGAAAGTCTGGGTTATTGAGTTTGTGTGAATAATAAAAATAATTAAAAAAAAACTTTTGCCAAAGAGATGTATATCTCTTTAGTGAATTATATATATATATATATATATATATATATATATATATATATATATATATATATAAAGTATAATAAGCAAATAAATGATGCTTAGCTTGGTGGGGGTGTATTGTAAGCCTGATGGCTTACAATACACTGGGAGAAACCCGAAAGTTGCCAACTTTTCTTTCTTCTGGCTAATGTTGTACAGTTTCATGTCCAAAACTGAAAATACTTGTAATACCATGAAAAGCTGATGAACAGTGGTCCTACAATAGGCACTGAGTTACGGTATCGTACACTAAGTGCTGTAAGTGCATCAACAAACCATTAACAGGACGTTATATTATTCATACTTCTTTATGGATGATACTAAGTGCCGTTTTTCATGTTGTCAGATGAATTTCACTGTACACCGCTTCACGCAAACTTTTACTTCATTTCTTCTTTTTTTTTTTTTTTTTCTGTAAAACAAAGCGTGACCTCTTCTGATTGGCTGCTCTTCCAGCCTGCAGTAGAATGGTTTCCCTCTCTGTGTTTCAGGTTTACATGATCCTGGCCTCCCAGCTCCTCGTCACCACAGCCATCGTTGCCATATTCACCTTCGTGTGAGTACGCATCAGCAGCTATTGTTCATCGCCATCGGAGCGTCACCTGATGCTAATGCTAACCGCTTCCGTTTCCCCACAGTTCACCGGTCAGAGATTTTGTAAGGAGAAACCAGGCTGTGTATTGGGCATCATAGTAAGCCTTTCTTCCTTTTTTTTTTTTTTTTCTTTTTTTTTTCCCATGCTTTAAAGCAGTATGCTGGAAGAAAAGTGAATGTTAATTATTGTGTTTGTTTAATTTAAAGTGCTGTATATTTCATCACCCACCTTGTGTTGGTTTGCTGTAAAGGCCCACGGTGAGTTTTATAGGAAAATAAACATTCGTGTAAATAATAACCGCTAAGTACTAAAGCTGCCCTGTTTACATTTTTACCTCTTCAGGAGGAAGTTCCCATGGAACATTATTCTGCTGCTGATCTTTGTGAGTTCATCTTCTCACAGTTTGTCATCAGAAACAGGAATCACCTTCCTGGAGTGACCTAGAGTTTATTCTTAGATTCAACCGTAGAAGCGCTCTACGTAAAGGTTTCCAGCGTTCTTCGACCAGCGTAGCCTTCATGCTAGAGGTTTAGCCGTGACTCAGCAGCAGCCTCCCTGCTGACAGTTTGAGCTTTGCTTCGTTATCTCCGTTTAATCTACTCAACCAGCAAAATGATGCAGCTCTCTCACTCAGCGGTGCCACATCGGTAGAAACGACGTGACATTTTGTCACTTTACTACGAAGATCGTCTGCCGACAAGAGAAAAAAAAGCAAAAAACTCGTCACCATGAGTTGTTATAATTAAGTTGTGGTCACAAATTAAACAAGTCGTTCCCACAAGTCATTAAGTCATGGCCACAATTTTTCCTTTCTTTTCTCCCATGTCACCAGACTGACTGTGCTTTGCATATGGCTGTATAGATTTAGTTTTTTTTTTTAGAATTTAGTGTAATAGAACAACACAAAGTTGCACATTTTTGTTTGTGAAACATATTCACGATTGTGAATGCTATCTGAATGCCATATTTGCCCTCAGTACAGCGAAGCAGCGCTCGTTTAGAGCCGCAAATGTTACATAACCTTTAAAAAAATAAAATAAAAACGTTGAATTTTTATAAACGTCTGCTTCAGGAAATTTGATGTCATTTTTAAAGAATCCAATTTTCTGTGTGATTTCAGGGGATGATGTGGCAATTTGTGGAAAATTTTGGGAAGCACATAGTTTCCAGTTTAGTGTAAAAAAATATCTAAAAATAGCATCACTGGTATTTGACATGGGAAATCAACTTATTACATGTAAAAAAAAACAAACAAACAGATAAAACCAGCATTTGTTATTACATTTCTATTTAAAGCTGTAAGTTCTTTATTATTTTTGAGCCAGAGATAAGACACTGATGGATTCAAATAAACATTTCAAAACACTTGGGGAAAAAAAAATGCTGTTCAGATTCAAACCTCTTGAGTTTCTGGAAAGAAGAAATGAAGGTTTCAGTGTCTAGATGTTCAAAACAGAGCAGCAATAAACTATTGGATAACAACACATTCAGATTGTATCTTCAAAAAAAAAAAAGTCAAACTGTCTTGAATTTTTCTTCCTCTTCTCAACCATGTACAACTTTGTGTTTGTTGAAAAATAGAAAAAAATCTTAAAATAAGTTGAAGGTTGTTGTAACGTGACAAAATGTGAACAAACTCAGCAAGCGTTTTCTTTTACAAATCAAATAACGTTTTAGTTTTATGATCGGTTAGTTTCTCCAGCGTTTATAAAAACTTCACAGTACATTGTTGTTCATCCTTTTATATTCTTCCCCCCCTCTGTCTCAGACTCTGGCTCTGTCTTACATGACTGGAACTATCTCAAGGTAAGAAAAAACACCAAACAGTAAAAGCCCATTTTTATCCTGAGTACTAATCCAGTTTCTTTTCGGTTTTAGTTACTACAACACAAAAGCTGTGTTTCTGGCTCTCGGAATCACTGCTGTTGTGTGCATCGCTGTCACAGTCTTCTGTTTCCAGACAAAGGTGTGTGTGTGTTTCTGCTTTACGAAGCTGCTTCAGGAACACATTTTTAACCGGCCGGTTTCTGGTTTCACCCTCCAGGTGGATTTCACAAAGTGCCAGGGCCTCTTCTGTGTCCTCGGGATTGTCATGTTTGTGACCGGCATAATCACAGCCATCGTGCTTTCCTTCAAATATGTGAGTCTGAGTTTACGTCAGGGTAAAAAAAAAGATTTCATAAGCAGAACCTATCGGGCTTCAGGTTCTCCTAACTGACGCTTGTCTTGCAGATGTATTGGCTTCACATGCTGTACGCGGCGATAGGAGCCGTAGTGTTCACTCTGGTGAGTGTTTCTTTTTTTCCTTTAAATGATTTTACTCCCTGCCTTCCTACTGTCTTGCTGTTAATGCATCTGTGTGTGTTTGTAGTTCCTGGCATATCACACTCAGCTCCTGATAGGAAACAGGAAGCACTCCATCAGTCCAGAGGAGTACGTCTTTGCCGCGCTGTCCATCTACGTGGACATCGTCCAGATCTTCCTGTTCCTGCTGCAGATTATCGGATCCGTCACCAAATGAGGCTGCGCGTTCCGGATGGGTGCTGGAAAGCAAAACATTGCTTTTTTCTCTTACAACTTTTACCTTTTTTTTTTTTTTTTTTTTTTTTACTAAAATATAAAAATATATCACAGCATTTATTAAGCTATTGAACCAATGCAGGGAAAGAATCAAGTGGCTCAATCAGATTTTTGTTACCATGTAGGGAGCTATGAAAACTACTTTTATACTTGTAATATACATATTTATACTATGCACTTGTCATCTAGTGATGATAAACACCCCTGTTTAAATGCCACATTTATATCAAGTAAAGCATTATAGATCCATTTTAAAACTTTTCCTACCTTTTTAATACGCCACATGTCAAGAATTCGGTTGGAAAACAAAAATATAAATAAATTACAAAATATAACGTAACTGCCATCATATTTCACTGTTTTCTGCAGATCTGTTACATGTTCTCTAGATTTATCGTGAGATAGTTTATAAAGGGTTTACAGAGGCACTAGCCCAGGGCTACAGTTTGAGGGCGCCTCCCAATTTATTTTTTAAATGAATGAATGTTTTGCAAACATCATACATTATATAAAACTCATTGTCCCAAATTAGGTGACTTGTATTAATATTGTGGGGTTTCCATGAGTATAAACAATATTCATATCTTGGATAAGTTATTGTCGATTTGTTTGGGAACAATGTTTAATTATTGGCTTTGTGACGTATTGAGTTACAATGCATCCGTTAATACATTCATATTGATACTGTAATTTGCGTTAATTTTTTTTCTTAATGGAAGGTAAACCTTAGGGGCCCTCGTACATCCGGCCCTGGATACATCAAATGCTCAAAAATAAAGATCCCTCATCTTCAGCTTCCTAGGCAACCTGAAGGTTTGAATTGTTCATAATTCCACCTTAACAAAAACCTCATTTCTATCTGAAGAAAAGCAACCTGAGAACATAATGCTGCCACCACCGTGCCTCACTGTGGGAGTGTTCTTTTGGATTGTGACCAAAGGCTAATTTTTCTTTCGTTTATACAGCCTTGGATTGGAGTTTCCTCATAATGCGTTTTGTTTTCCAGTTGAATCTCACAGGGTATGTCGCATGAGGTGGAAAAAAAGACGAAATAACAGCTCATATTTTTCTGTCACACAACTTGGCATTTTAACAGGGGTGTGTTGGTATGAGATTCACTGTAGATAGCTGCTGTCTTTTTTTTTTTGCATCAACTTACTGATCTGAATATAAGCAAAATCCATGGCAATTTTTTTTTCTTAAACTACTTCATTATATAAGATGTCCTGTTGTGACTCAGTCAGATCAGGTCAGAACTCCTCCCTGAGCCAGCAGGGTGGAGTCTCCTCCCAAACAACCAGTGAAATGTTTCAGCTGGAGGGGGGGGAAAAAAAAAAGAAGAAAAAAAACCTGATTTTTCCCGACCGCACCCAGCTGCTGCTGCATGTAATCCTTTTATTAAAGCAACAGTGTCAAACACTCAGCATGTAAAGACCACACAGTTGGTGTAAATACACATCGCTCCTGAAGATAACGTTTGCATTGTCATATGAAATAAACTGTTTCCTTTTGTTTACACCCGGTAGTGCTTATTGTTTACATGTAGCTTTTTCATGAAATCAGTTTTTCTCTACGTGGCTTTAGGCAGAAGTCCTCGCGTCTCTTGGGGCGTGACGGGATTTACACGTCACCGGTCCAGCTTGGCGTGCTGGCGATATCGGCTCCCGTCGTATTCGCCCTCGTTGGATCGTTTCATCCTCTGTCTGACCTTCAGCTGCTTCAGGCGGTTTTTGTCCACTTGTCTCTTGGCCAGAACGAAGCCGATGATCCCTGCAGGGAGTCCGATCATCCTGGAGTAGAGGGGAGATATTTTTGGTCAAGCCCGTGAGGTTTCCTATTGTCAAATTCGCCAGAAACGACCATTTCTGTACAATGACCTACTTCCTGTCTGCCACTTGTTTCTTTAAAGCTACCAGGCAGATCAAATCAAACTTTCAGATATAGTGTGTCGACTGTAAAACAAAAGCTCTTCCTACTGTAAATAAAAACTGGTCGCAATCCACAGCATGAACAGAAAAAGCAATGTAGAACCGATGCAACAGCAGTTATTTTAGATGTTATCAAAGAAATGATGCAAACTAATCAGCAGAATTTTAGGCCATCAACCAATATTGAAATCTTTTTTCATTTTTTCATTTTATTGTCATTATTGCAAAAGTCTCATTGAAGCTACTGTGATAATCTGGGATATCAGACAGTTGTAATGATGTGTAAACGTGGCAACAATGTATTGCTTTTTCAAATGGAAGCAGCTGATTAGTAGGCCAGCAGCCATTGGCAATAAATCAATTGCTTGATAAATTAAAACGAGCTTAGTAATTTCCATTTGCATGAGTTATCGTTTTTCTCTTTTCACCAAAAACTGATTGACTTCAGTCTGGTGTATTGGCCCTTTAACCCTTTTTTTGAAGGATAATTTTGTTCAAAGAGACTTAATTCATTTAATAAATGTATGTTTGTTTTATTTTGTAATGTACTGTTGCCTTACCATGCAATTATCATAATACTAGAAAATTGTCTCAAAACAAAAATATCGTTATCGTTTACCTCGATAACTTCAGGGACAATTTACCATCCAGCAAAATTTGTTATTGTGACATCATCTTTCTCTCTCTGCCCCGCTTTTTATCCATATGGCCAGACAGGGAGGAGAGTGGGCTGAATTAGCATATTTTTTAATATGTCACAGAAAAATGGACAAATAGTTCTATTAATGATGAATGAACTGCGATTTCTTCGTTTCTCCGTAAAATATTTGGGGAAAATAATCACGTCTTTACGTGAGGTATAAACAGGAAGTGCTCACCAAGCATATCCTAACTTCAACATAGGGTTCTTGGCCTTCTTCCTGGGGATATACTCCGGACCTTCCGGCTCTTCCTGACCGAGTCTGTCTGCAACCTTGTCGGCTGCGTCGGAGCTCTGTGTCGGCTCGGTCCTGGAGCTGGACAGCCCGGCGGTGGGGGAGACATGAAGCCGCAAACGGTGACACACTATCGGGGTCAGACGAGCGTCGTGCACGAGGAGCCACCGGCACGAACCTCTGTGAAAAGCTGGAAGACGAATCCAGTGTTTTAACTTTGCGCTAAATCCATTATCACGGTTTCTTCAGCAAAAAATATGTTTACAGCAGGAACAGGAATTAAGTCAGTTAAAAACAATACAAACAAGCTACGAAAGTAATACAAGATAAATTATGTTACCCTGGTAATATCTAGTCCTAATACAAAAAAAGTATATTGTCTGTCCTGAATGTATACCAGTTAAGGATAAAAAGGTTTTACCTGTCAGAGATGCCCTGAGTGCCGTCAGACAGGAGGCAGACATGTTTGTTGAATAACAAGGAAAAAAAAACAAAAAAAAACACGCATGCGCTTTTCTATCCAAACTTGGACTTACCCCACCTGGTGGACAAATGTCATATTTCGCTTTATGAATTACAAGTACATCCTTTATCGAGGAAAATCTTTTAAGAAATTCCATTCAAAAGTGAGAGGGATTCAGTTTATGGATTTATCATAGACAAAATTATACTTTTAAATAGTTACTGCAGTTGTGTTTGATATTTGTGGTTTACAGCTTATTCTTCAGTATAAGACAAAAGGGAAATAATTCCTTTTTTATTAAGGAAAAACACAATTTCTAAGTTTGCAAAGCCAAAAATTTGCTAGAAAAAAATTCTGACATTTTTCAGAAGAAAACAAATAAGTTTAAGTGTGAAAAGTTGCAAATTTGCTGTAGAATAAAAATAGAATTAAACTAAAAAGAATAAAATCAAAATAAAACACATTAAAAATGAGATAAAAAGTACAGATGCAGAAAGAAACAAAATAAAGTTTCAATCATTCAACTCTAATGTTTTTATAAAGTATCACTCTTATTAATAAATATTATTTATATGAATTATATTTAAACTGCACTTTTTTCAAACACTTTGCCAATTTTTTAATTTCAAATTTTCATATTTTCAAGAAAGTCAATACTTTGCTCGACAAAACTCAAATTTTAGTAGAAAATTTTATTATTATTCTTAATTTCTGAATTTCACAAAACTTAGTTTTTCTATGAAAAAATTTTTTTAGACACAAAATGTTTGAGAAGTTGAAAATTCTAAATTAGAGGTCAAAATATTTGCTTGAAAAATCTGAGAAATTTGTTAGAAAAAAAATTCTAAGTTTCTCAAAACTTTGTCCCAAAAAAATCACAGTACAAAATTCTAAATTTCAAGCATCCAAAGTGACCAAATATGCTTTGGCGTCATTCTCCAAAAAAATGGACATGGCAGTGACTTTTCACTTATAACCCTCAAAGACGAGCCTCAAAACGTGACTGTTGTTTAGAGTGCTGTATCTACAAATATTAATAGAAAGTTGAGTGGAAGGAAAATGTGGATGAAAAAAAAGATGCAAAATGGATTAAGATTGCTAAGGGCCACAACATACAAACGGATCTATGCGATTGTATTCCAACTTATTTAGAAGCAAGTTTTCTACTCAACAAAAGAGTCACTGCTTATAAAAAAAAAAAAAAAAAAAACAAAAAGTAAAAAATCAGACACTTTATTTAGTGAGCACCAGAAGGTAAGTACAAGAAAGTCAAGTTTTTGTTTCATCAGAAGATACAGACAGTAGAACAACTAACAGTCAAGTTTACAGGCAGAACATTTCAATCAAAGCGTGGTGAGGAGATTATCAGTCATTTAGTGTGATTCATTTAAAAAAAGAAAAAGATGTCTACAGTATTACAAGAAACAAACAACTGGACAATGTCAACAAACACGTACAAGTTCCAACTTCAAACAGCAACATGTGAATGAATGCTAGCTATGTTTTCCTACTAGGACATACTAATGTATAAATTCAAGAAAATCACAGTCTGTTTCATTTTCTAATAGGTGAACTAATAGAGATATTGGCAAATTTAGATGAACATCCACTTTATCGTAGCCGTTTCCTTGTTCTGGGAAGATCAATAGTCGAATCGGATGTTCTGCTGTCTTTCTTATTTTGAATAGAGGACTGGGTCAAACTTATTACCCTTCAGTAGTCAATCTGAAAATGTTAAGTAATCACAAAATGATTATGTTACCATTAGAATGTCAATAGATGCAGCACATAAATTTGCTTAAAAAATAATTTTTGACAATGTTTTTTAGAAGTGGAACATTTGCTCTAATTTTTTTCTAGAAAAAAAATATTTTAGAAAAAATCTTCTAATTTTTATTTTATTTTATTTTTTTAGAAAATCTTTTTTCAAAAAATTTTGTCTAATTTTTTTGGGGGAGAAAAATGTTGAAAAAAAAAACAAACATATTTTGTAGAAGTTTTGGTTTGATTTTTTATTTTTATTTTTTGAGAATAAGCTTCTGCAAGAGAAGCAATATATTTTATGACTTTTTTTTTTGTTTTTTACTTTTGGAGTTATAAATGTAGGATGACTGTGTCGTCATCCTACATGAGGATTCTCTTTTTGTCCGATATCGCTGCATGTCTCGTCAGAAACTTCACTTTAGTTTGAAAACAGGAAAAAGGAAACTTTGTCTTATCAGACCAGACCAGTGACTCTGTGGTTTATTTTACAGCAGTTCTGCTACGTTTCTCCACTAGTTTGCCTGTAGAACAGGAAAACAAAGAAGCCCCAGAAACAACGTAAAGCTGGCAGCCCTCAAACACTGAGAATGGTTTTTTTTTTTTTCCTATTTTTTATTATATATTTATTTTATTTTTTACTCTGTTAGAGACTACAAAAATAATTGAGCTCTAGATATGGATGGACATGTTGAGCTGCTGTCTCACACCGCCTTTCAGGTGGGAACTAAACACAAAAACAAAACAATAACAACATGTATCTATGTGTGTGTGTTTCATGTGCCTAAATGTGTTTTTCCCCCCAATCATATTTCCCACTTTCAACATGCCTGCATGTGTGTTAATATGTGTGTGTGTGTGTGTGTGTGTGTGTGCGTGCGTGCGTGCGTGCGTGCGTGCGTGTGTGTGTGTGTGTGTGTGTGATTCTTCAGGTTCTCCTTTGGGGTGTGTTTCCCACGTATGTGTTCTCTATACACAGCACCACGTAGTGGTTGGAGCAGGAGCGGGGGTGTTGTCCCAGCAGCCGGCCCGTCTGCAGCAGCGCCGCCTGGCCCGTCACCGCCATGTCGCCCGTCCGCCACGCCTCGCAGTAGTTGGCGGTCAGGCGGGTGCCCACCGTGCTGGAGCCGTGCCACACCAGCTTCTCCGGCCTGCAGGGGGCAGAAGCGGGACACAGCAGCGGTCAGAACTGAAATGCTCTCCCTCTTAACTTTTCATCAGTTGAACGGATTATATTCACCGTGTAATTTTTTTTTAATCTATATTTTAAGGTGGAAACTAAAAAAACATACTTAGCTCAAAGGGGGAAAAAAATCACTCTATTCTCTTGTTATTAAATTTAACTTATTTAATAAGTTGCCTGTTTTTTAATTAATTACCTACTTGCTATATTTTCTTATTTACTAAGTCAGTTATTTACTTGTCCAACTTATTTATTTGTTTACTTATGTATTTACCTGCCCTACATCCAGTATCTGTTCAGTTGCTTACTAACCCGTCTAAACTATCTTACCAATTTGCTTACCAAGTTTGTTGTTTATTTCTTCACTTATGTGCCACTAAGCAGAACATATGTTTGTTACCTGCATTTTTACATTTCTTATCAATTCCTTACTAATTTATATCCATATCTATTCAATTCTACTTATAAACTGGTATAATGACTATACTGGCAGTGCACCGATTGCAGTTTTTCAGGCCAATCGCAGATTACCGATTTTTAAAAAGACTGACTCGCCGATTCCGATTTTGGCCAATTTAATTTAGTCTGAAATGTTGCTAAAGATAGCAAAAAAGTTGCTGACTTGGTAACAGCCGGGGGACTATTGTTAAATGCAAACGTTAACATGGTGGGCCGTTCTATCAGTCGAACCTTTCACACGGGAGAGCAGAAGAGGACAGTGGGTGATTTTTAGATCTTTAGTGAGGTCGATAATATTGGTCGATAAGATCGGCTTCACATGTATCAACTGATCGTCAATCACAAAATGAAAGAAATCGGTCCGACAGATCGACTGGCCGATAAATCGGCGCATCCTTAGACCGTACTATGTTTTTCATGCAAGTTTAGCTTTGGAAAAACTTCATTTCTTCTCTCTATTATGCTTCAGTTTAATAATCTGGAGTTAAAAAGTGTTGGTAGTAAAAATGACTCTTCTGGATTATTGATATCTTTAGTCTTCCACATGTACTACCTCACATTTTCTCTGCTGTGGCTTTCCATTAGCAGTATATGCTAACATCCACTCACCATGCTGGCTCGGTCATTATGTTGCGTCCATCGAAAGAATAAATGGGTGTCAACGGGTTGAACATGCCCGCATTCTCAGAGAATATGGAGGCCCAAGTGCTGAACAATATTTCCCCCTGAGAGAAGTGGGGGGGAAAATACACTTGAAAATACAATGAATTTATAGCAGTCATTTAAAAAATATATAGTACAAGAAACTAAAAATCTAAAAAAAAAAAAAAAAAAAAACCTGGACTAAGAAGAGCATTTCCTCACCCTGAGATTAACCACCGGCAGGTTGTTGCGGTCAGCTTTCCGTACTATGGTCGCCAAGTCCTGGAGGTGTGATGACAGGAAGGCCCTGTAGGTGGCGGTAAGCCCCACGGAACGCGCCTGCTGGTAGCACTGGAAGTCTGCCCCACGAATGCCGCGCATGTCGCCTTTGAGCGGAGCATTCAGCGCCACGAGATGGAGCTAAATTCAGACAAGGAGGCAAAGAGGAGGCGACATAAGCGGTAGGGAAAGGCGAAGACGATTCAGTGCGGCATTTGTTCCACTCACTCCAGGTACGGACTCAATGGTCTGTGGCAAGATATTGTAGCTGGGCTGGTATCCCCTGCTGCCGTCCTGCAGTTCCTGAACAACAGAAACAACGAAAACCGGCGGTTTACGCAGCGTGACGTCAAGGTCCCGCCCCCACCTCCCTGCTGGAGGGCAGAAAGCTGCTCCACAACAACAACCAAAGCTTTTATCTGTTAAGTTGTCAATATTACGCGTTAAACCTTAAATGTACGCCTCATATATATATAAAAAAGGGACGCAGTGTTTTGCCAACTAGATGACAAGATCAGTAAAACGTTTTAATTAAGAACAGAAATAGTGAGTGAGATGGAAGTAGTTCAGTTATTCATGTTTGATTTCGACAACCGGAACATGTAGATGTGATTCGGTGTGTTTTGGTTCAGTTACAAACTAAAGAAACTGACATTTCATCAGTAGAGCAGTAACAGCTAACCAACCACAGCGGTCACTTATTATTAATCGCAAAATAAACATCAAGCCTAAAAACATAACACTGTGACAAACTTAATGTTATGTTCTTTGTGTGGGAAATATTTGAGTGTTTTTTTTGTTTTTTTTTTGGTGTTGAATCAATTGCTATGGCAACGAGTCTGCGTGTAGCGTATCCGAGACAGAGAGCAGGAAAAAAGTGGTTTCGAAGTATTTTTAACGGTTCTTTGGTGCCGTTTGTCCCTTTCCTGTGACTCACTGCACTAAATTAATAACATCTACATCTCCAGATTTAATTTAGTTCAAGAAATTGTTCTACCGCAGCAGCGCGGCTACGGGTAGCATGTAGAAGAATAGTCTTTTTGCCCTCCAGTGTTGTGCGCATGCGCAAAATTTCCGGATAAAAACAAGTAACAGTGTGTGTGTGTATATGTGTGTGTTTGTGTGAACCTGGCTGTGAACTCTTTGTGGTCTGCTCCAATCCCCCGCTCTGCTCAGAGCCTGAGACGCTTCTGATGAGGAAGCTCCGTTTTGAATCAGCTCTCCAAGCTAAAAAAAAAAACAAAAAAAAAAACAAAAAAAACAAAAACAAATGTGAGGATGTTTATCATTTTATGAGAAAAGTGTTTCCAGTCATCACGAACAGACCGAAGCTGTTCACAGTCATTTTTACTGTGATATTATGGGAGGATTATAGAGCTGATTCAGCAAAATCACAAATGCACATCCAGTCTCACAAGAAGACAAAAAATAAATAGAACAAAGAACAGAGGACAAATGACTAAAGCCACAACCTTAAAAAAATAATGTATTTTATGAGACCAACACCAATTAGAGGACGACTGGGGAGGGAATAAAAACGCAGGGTATTTATCATTTTTTTCAGAATTAAAATCTGAAAGTTTCACATTTGACTTTTGATGTGAGTAATGGGTAAAACCCAGTGGCATTTTTCCAGCTGTAACTCTCAGACGCCATCCAATGCCAGGTGTCCAGTTGAGACGGCAGCTCAGAGGAATGTAAATCTGCGGTACAAACCTGGATTTTGCGCCACCCGTTGCGGGCCCTGATGTACAGCTCTCCTCCTCTCTCGGACACGTACGCCAGCGTTCCCTCAGCGGCTCTCTGGGTCTCTCTGGTAAGAGCCTTGACGGTCTTGAAGGTCGTCACCTGACCACACACCGTCACAACGTCACTGCCGGTGCTTTCCGGTGCTTTCCAGCGCTTTGGATTAGCCATCTTACCATGTTAGCGTAGCCTGGAGATCCTGGTGGACCGGGAGGACCTGGAGGACCAGGGACACTGACGTCTGAGGAGAAGATATGCAGCATGATTACAGACGTGCACCTCAGTTCCTCCTGAATCTCTTTGTGTCAAACATTTACCAGATCCATAATCGGGGGCCGGTCCCGGGGGCCCAGCAGGGCCAGGCGGGCCTCGGGGTCCAGGTTTTCCGAGCCCGGGAGCTCCGGGTTGACCAGGAGAACCAACCGGACCTGGGGGACCTACAACAGACTCCCCCTTTGGACCCTGAAGGCACAAACACAAAGGAGGATGGATTACATTAAGAAAGCTGTGTGGGGTTTTTGTCCAACGCTCTCTTACTTAATTATAACATTTTAATGGGTTTGATAGGGATGCACGATACATCGGCATCAACATTGGTATCGGACGATATTAGTCATTTTTTTAACTCATCGGCATCGGGCCCATAAATACAACAACAGAACCAAAGTTTGATCTGTTTTCCGATTCGAGCTGAACCCACCACAAGTCCGGATTTCCCTGGAAGTCCTGGAGGACCGGGCAGGCCCGAGTCGCCTTTTTCTCCCTTTTCACCTTTGACCCCCAGATCGCCTTTAGCTCCCTGAACAAAGTTGAACAAAACAAAATGATTTCATCTTAAGTAAACATCCTCAAATCAAACACTGGACTTTCTAATTTGTTTTTATTGAAATAAAAGATGAGCTTATTTGAAAGTGTTTTGTTTACACATCCTTGCTGGGTGGATGTGATAATAACAGTGGATTGTGACGTATGATTAGCACATGCAGCTAACGGGCTCGTTGTTCATCTTCCACGTTCTGATCACCTTAAGCTGCTAAACTTCGTCTAAAGCGAATCTCAACTCGTTTCCTCACATTCTTTGCGTGTCGCTCTGAACAGGAACGCGTCAAAAACGTGACAACGACGATTTCTCCTCCACTGTTTTATCTGATCATGTCAGTTGGAGATGTGCAAGAGAGGCTTTCGCTCACCTCTACCGCATCAGGCGACGGGGTTGCTGGCGGGAAACGCGGTCGTAACCCGGTGTGCCATGAATAAAAAAAAAAAGAAAGCAACAAGTTGAAGGGATGTAGATTCAGAGGCTGCTGCAGGAATGAGACGGGTCTTACCGGGCGTTCCCGGCTCACCGGGCATCCCTTCGTCGCCTTTGTCTCCTTTAAGTCCCACAGAGTCTCTCTTTGTGACCGACTCCTACACACACACACCCACACCCACACACACACACACGCACACACACACCCATACACACACACACTGCTCAGGTTGTGTGCTTGGGTTAAACATACGGCTGGACATTAAACGGGGTAAAAAGGTCGATAACGTTGCTGCCAGCCCTGCGAAAAAACTGATTAAACCCAAGAGACACGTGCTCAGTTATTGAGGTTAACGCTCGGGGGATAAAGCACGAAGGTTTTACAGCACAGGGTGAATTAGAAACGGTTTGGAGTTAGATGTGCTCTGGGGTTTTTCTCAGAGAATATGAACTACCAGACGTTGCTCTCAGAAACGTTCCTTTCAAATGTAACTCTGGCTTTACGTTACTTTATTAAAGGGACACAACATCCTACAGCACTTGATCATCAACATAGGGATCCAGTCGCAGTGTTTTTTGCTCGTCAGGCTTTGTGGATATGTTATTTCACTAGGAATTCCTTTCCGAGATGCTAAACAGTTAAAAACAAAAAACCCGACACCAGGAAGAAACCTTACTTCTCTACCCAACAGTAAGTTGATCAGAGATGGAGCTCCATCGCTTTTACAACCAAGAAGATTATTATGTCATGCGGTTTCATTCTTTCAGCGACTGATAAAACGATGAACCAACTCTGATTTACATAAGCACAAGTTATCTTCCTTCCCTTCACTCAGCATTTCTCATCCATGAGCTTTAGAGGAGTTAAAGAGCAGATGGGCTAAGTAGCGGTCGGCATGCTCCCCCCAAACACCTCGCATTAACATTTGTCTTTAGTGACTGACTGGACTCGGCTCAACCATCTGTAGCTATGCAGGAATTGATCTTCCTGGTAACGTTTTGGACTAAAAAAAAATTTTAAAATGTTTCCATGTTACAGGGAATCTGTGCAAGACAAATGTTAAAGCCTGATGCAAAGTAAAACACCACGTCCACATTCACGTGGCTCTAACAGACACCGTTAGGAGAACAGGAGGGGAAGGTAACAAGGAGGGAAGGAGGCACCAGAGAGGTTTCATGCTTTATTAAAAAAAAAGAAAAAACAGACAAAAACCCACACACCACCAGAACCACCAGATGGTCCCATTTCCAACAGGAAGGGACCATTCAGACGGTCCGGCTCAGACTTACTCGTCCCAGTTTGCAGTGCGGTCTGCGGCGCACCGGGAACACCGTCTTTTGGGTTCAAAGGAGAGCAGTGTGAGCAGAGTTTCATTTCAACGAAGCTTTAAGAGTTTCAATCAAAAATGTGGAAATCTAAACTCTCTGCATTGTTAAATACCGTTCATCTTCTGTCCGGTCGGGTATTTAAACGCTCAGACATGTTAATGGTAACTAATTTAACATCCTGCAACAGTAAGTAACTAATTTAACCGGCAATAATAACCGGTCTGTGTACTATTTCAATGCTGTTAAGTTTTGAGGATGTAGTTTTACTTTGGTGCACCAACATTTTTTGTTATGAAATAAAAATGGAAGAAAATTAAGTTTTCATGTCAGGTGAAACTATGCAATACGAAAATGTTGGGAACTTTTTGAAAATAAAGTTATGTTGCATTATTTTTACCCAACAGAAATATATGAGAAAAGTGTTCTGTGTTTTACTTTTCACCCAGTCTAATGATATAAATTCTTGGGTTTCAATAAAATCAGTGTTGACCTATGATAAGCTAACACATACTAACCTACAATTACATTTAAACAAAACAGAGAATGAAGCAAAACTAAAAAATGTTTTAATGCAGAATAACAATCACTTTTGATCATAAATCGATTTGCAATAAACTTTTGCTAAGTAATAAAAAGTAAATACAGTCCCCTCAGCATTTCCTGAAACGCTTGCAAAATAAGTGTAGAAAAATATTTTTTATTGAAATCTTGCACTAAAGAGAAAGAAAAATCTCATTTTATTTAAGAACAGAAAAAGAAGGCGAAAAAAAAAAACAAGTTTTATTTTGGGGTAATTGTGAAATCTCAATTATTTGCAGAGCTTAGATTCCTTACATTATAAAAGTAATTGTGGGAACTTTTAATGTCATACTTTGCCTTTTTTTACGAGTTGATCAGAACATCAGGGACATTTATTTGTAAAGTTTATCATCTTATTTCCCTTAAACTAGACATTGTTGTAAAAAAAAGTATTTGCTTCGTCACTGAAAAAAGTTTTTTTTCTCACTGTGTGACGTTAAATCAGTGATCTTTGAAGGATTGGAGGGTTTCCATGCACTAACACCCTGTTTTATCTGATGCTGAGCAGCTCAATCAGATTTAAATCAGCAGTTTGACCAGAAACGGCAGAACTGATGTCCAGTTGTATAAGCCCAGTGCTTTCAAAGTTTATATCGGTACATACAGCGAGGAAGATGGTAAAGGAGGTAAAACGAAAGTTATGTATGTAACTGCGTTTCTATGAATCCAAGATGACCGCCAGAGATTCCCTGTCGCTCAGAATCCTGGCATTTCGCGAGGAGATTCTGTAGGAACAGAGCCTCGGCTGACGACACGGCCTCTGGTTGATCATCCATTGTGGCACAGGTGTGATTCTGTAGATATTATTGCTCAAACGATGCATGAAGGGAACATTCAGTGCTTTCAGCAGCGCCCTCTGGTGGTCAGTATTGATGAAACAGAACTCCAAACTCACTACAACCAAGTCATATAAACCATTTAGTTCTTTTACACACCAGGCCCGTCAGTAACTTGTTTTGTGCTATAAACCTACAATACTATAATACTTATTGTGCTTCGTAATGCAAGAAGAGCCAGATAGAATAATAATAATAACAATAATAAAAAAAAACATCAATTAACATGTTCCTCTAATTATAAAACTTTCACATTAGCCATGATCACTGCATACTTACTCCATTTAGACCCAGAATTCTTCCTGGTGGACCAGGAGGACCTGGAGGGCCTGGAGGACCCTAAAAATAAATAAAATAAAAAAAAGAAATATTGTTTCTGCATTTGTTTTAAAGTAAGTCGCTCCTTAAATCTTTGAACTGCTCCGAGTTTACGTTAACCACACATTATTATTAATCTCTGCCTGAGTGTTCCTCCTCACCGGCAGGCTGACAGATTCTCCTCGGTCGCCTTTCCTCCCCACCATACCGGGTCGTCCCTACAACAAGAGACAGCAGCGTTTACCTGTTGGCTCTAAAAATAAACGTAGGAGCAGATTGTAGTTTTCACAGTGCCGCGTTTATTCACTTGCTATCCGCACTGTACGGTCAGCAGGTATAAAACCACTCACTGGGCGTCCAGGGAAACCGTATTCCCCTTTTTGACCAGGATGCCCCGTCGGTCCCTGAAAGGAAAGGCAGTCTGTTAGACAGCTTTAGTGTCAGGATTGTCAACTTCTTCTTAAATAGACATTTTAGGAGTGTAACACCAGTAAACTTTTAAAATATTAAACTTATTATAAACTCACCACAGGTCCAGTGGCTCCTGGGAAACCTCGGTCGCCCTGGGAGACCACAGAGCAGAACAATAAAACATGAAATTATGGAGTAAAACAAACAAACAAACAAAAAAAATACAATGAAAAACTTTAATTTTTGCACTTATATAACATATATATACCTTGTAACATGGCATAGATGAGACATTTTTTCAAAAAGTTATTTATATTCTAATGTTCATACACGTTTCATTACAATCTGGTTCCATCTTAACTTACTTGCTTTTCTTGTCAGTTTGACTCACTTTCCTTCTTGAATATTTACATTTTTACTTTAAATGTATTTAATCAGCTGACTAGAATGACCAGCATTCAATGACAACAGAAGTGACAGCAATACATGCTTCTTCTCGATGTCTTAAACAGAACATAAACAAGTTACCTAAGTTATTGTTTTAACATACCTTTGGGCCCTTTGGCCCCTGAGGGCCCCTCGGTCCAGACAAGATAGATCCATCTGCAGCAATTGTCACGCCAGGATCGCCCTTTTCGCCCTGTTAAAACAAATAAAAAGCAAAGAAAACAATAAAAATGATACAAAAATCCCAATATTTTCAAAAATATTTACGACTGATACACAAAGAAATTGTTATATTTTCCTCCAGCTTGGTGTTGCTCAGCAGCTGGAAACTCAAACATCCTACAAACAAAGAGCTATGATGTTGCACTGACAACAACACTCTTCAGTGTGGATTGCTGAGGGAAGGAGGCTGAATCATGGCGATTTTCACAGTCAGTAAGATGCTTAAAAAGGAAGTGAGAGAAAACCCAAATTTCCCAGAACATGTCAGGATGTGTCTGCTGTTCATTTAGGCGGTAAAATCTCGTTGCTAACCTTCTCTCCTGTGGCTCCCTGAATACCTTCAGGGCCTCTGTCTCCTTTTGGTCCTCGAGGGCCCTGGGAAAGGGAAGAAAGTCAGTAAATTGTTATTGACCGTCTTTAATTCGAAGGTTCAGGAAGGACGACCATAAAACTGGAGGTTCATTTGTTCGGGTTAGCCATTTTGGAAATTCTACTGCATGTAGCCTAAAGGAAATGTATGAAGTAAATTCTTGTCAAATTAAGCAGCTGGATTACTGAAAATGAAAGATTTACTGATGTAGCAAACAGACAGTGAGCCATGGAGTCGGTTGGGCCAACAGGCTCAGCATACAGCGGAGTAGCAAAAAGTTTCTTACTGGAAATCCGGCTTGTCCCGGCAAACCTTCAGGGCCCTGGAGCAAGTCAAACACACACAAACACACACTCGTGTCCAACAGGTAAAGCAGCGAGTCTCAGTTATTTATCTATTCTGACAAAGCCACAGCATTATGCTAAACACCAATGGCAGCAGTTTGGTTACACTTTTATAGTTCTGAAAAAAAAAAAAAAAAAAAAAATCAGTGATTATTTCCATTGCTTATAGCTGCTGCAAAAACATGGTGTATTTTTATTTTATTTTTTATTTTTGCATGTTGCACAACGCATCTGGGTATTTATATTTAAAAATGCATCAAACTGCATAACCGTTGTCACTTTTTACACGTGCAGCCAGAGACACACACCCTGGGCCCCGGGGGTCCTCTGAGCTCGGTGAAGTTTAACATCCCATCTGTAGCGTTCTGGAGCAGCTGCAGACACAATGCATGATTCAAAAGACAAAGCGTCTTTTAATGACTTCACCAACAATGTGATCAACGTATTACAGCAAAAGTAGTACATTTTCTTTCTTTTTTTTTTCTTTTTTTTAAACTTGTGCTTTAAACCGACTGCATTCAAACACAAAATCCTGTCAGAAGAATTTAATTTGAACTGTGTCATACGTATTTAGTTTTAATCTTGGATTTTAAGTGACGTTTCATTTAAATGAGAAGACCGGGTGTGTTTGTGTGAACGCCTACTTCCTGCAGGTTTACAGCAGGTCCTGGAGGTCCGGGAGGCCCGGGCGGTCCTGTGATACTGAGCCCGTCAGCACCTGGATCGCCCTGCGGTGCCAATATTTAAATTTATTACATTTATCAGACTGAAGGATTTGATTTGTCCTGCGTAAATCATTTATAATTTTATCCAATCTTCCTACCTTTGGTCCTGGGCTGCCTTTATCTCCTTTGGACCCCTGTTTGAAAGAAGAAATAAGTATTTTATTCTACTTAACATCAAATAGAATGTTTTGGTAACAACTACAGTCCACCTAATCGCAAGGCTTTGTACTAACAGATCACTACAGATTAGCTGGATGTGTAAAACACCATAAGGAAACCTAAATTTGACTTTGGGTTTGTTCAGGGAGAAAATCAAAGAAATTCTTACGAAATCCCTTCTTGGATTCCCTTCCTGTCAACAAGCACTTTATAAAACTTCCTTAATCTGACAGGAAGGCACGTTTTCTAATTCTATAAAGTTTCACCTGAGTGAAGTTGGCCCCCCCACCTTCGTCAAATCTAACAAAATTAGTCTCAAATGTTTGTGCAGCAAAACTGTAAGTTGTGCCGCTATCCTTTTAAAGATATTAAAACATTAAGTAGAACAGTAAAAAAAAAAAAAAAACAGTTTGCGTTGATTTTTTAAGGGTATTTAGTAGTTTTGGTTTTTTTTTTTCAAAGAGAGATTTTGCCCCTGCAACAAAAGATACATTTATTTACATTTACTTTTACGTGTCTTTAACAGGGAAGTCCAATATTAAAACATTGCTTTTATGGCCGATAACTGGTATTTTATGTATATTTTCCACCAGTTCGACAGCAGACATCGCTTCTCTGCTTCAGCATAACGACCCAGAATCCTGAGTTGAATCAATATCATGCTCACATGCCAACCCAACAACATGGAAACAAATATTATACGTTAATGTCTGCCCAGTTTTACTCATCATACCAACGTGACGTTAATGCTGGTATACTCTGCACGCCTACGTCGCCATGTTACTGCTGATGCTCACTTACTCTAGCACCTGGCAGTCCTGCAACGCCGTGAAGGCCGTCTGGTCCTCGTTTCCCGGGCTCCCCCTGAAATGATGGAAGTTATGGAGTGCAACATCAAGTGGATATTATGTATTTAAATATTTGCCCGATGCGGCAAAAATAATACACATTTCTTTTGTACACAATGTTCCAGTTTAGTTTGCTGAGCTGCCATTTGTTCCTAAGTGGAAGTGATGCGGCTTTAAAGGGATTTTCTTCAGCTTGGAAAGAGTTTGGCACAACAAATATTATGACAAGGAATTCACTTAATATAATATCTGAAACCCACTGAACAGGGACGGATGAGGAGCTGATAGACATCAAACTGTTTACAAAAGAAATGTGATCCATTCAGGTTTATGAAGGCCAAACCTTGACAGAAATCCCAGGAACTCCGGGTGCGCCGTCTTCACCCTGAAGGCATCACAAGGACACCGTCACTAATGAAGCAAATCGTTTCCCCAGGAACAAACTGTATTTTGCTGAGATGTTCTCTAACACGGAGTTGTACATTATAGTGACGTGGAAATGAAGCAAGATGTGGTTTCCATTTATTTTTTGTTTTTTACAGTAGGATGTGGGACAGATTTGTGAGGCATCGCGGTGAACGCATGAACATGTCGGCGGAGCAGAAATGGAGAAAAAAAGATCAAATCCACCATGAGTCGCACATATTAGTGCAACTCATGCGCTCCTGTTTGTATTGATCCCTGAAACCTGTATTTGTTGTTTACAAAATTGTGTCGGCAACACAATAAAGGTGTGAAAAAGTCGAGGCGGTGTACATATGAAGAGATTACCGGTTGTCCAGGGGGTCCTGGTACGCCTGGAGGGCCCTTGAAAAAAAAAAGAATAGATTTACCACATTATATTAGGAACACACACATAAACATACAGATGTTTTCCACTGACCTGAGGTCCTCTGACTCCTGTCCTAATTAACAAGTCGCTCTTTCCTGATCCTTCCATGTCCTTTGAAAAAGAAACAAAGGAAACATTCTTGTGTGAAACTAAAATGCTCTAATAGTGAATGAAGAACCCAACCTGCTCTCTTCCTTTCTAATGTGCCCTTTTGCTCATCCATGGCTTATTTCATTCCTTATGCTTGTTGTTTATATGGTCTGTGTTTGACGTAAACCAAGATCACCTCTACAAGGACTTTGGCTCCTGGAGGGCCAGGTGGGCCCGGGGGTCCTGGTGGACCTGCAGGGCCCCTTCTTCCTGGTCGACCATTAGGCCCTTGGAGTCCAGGAGACCCTGGTGGGCCCACATCTCCACTTTCACCCTAAGGAGACAAAGACACACAGACCAAGAAGGCCGACACATTCAACAGAACAGCTCTTTTTTTTTACCAACCCAACAATGTACTCATCTGGGGGGAATCAACACAGTTTATGCACAACCTGTAACTGTTTGAAGTTAATTAATTACCTTTGGTCCAGGTGGTCCAGGTATCCCTTGGTCACCCTGAAGGTATAAAAATACAACATGAACAAAGAAAACCAAACAAACAGACATTCCTTCCATCTGCCTCGTTTACTGACGGCCTAAAAAATAGCAACTCCAAACTGTCTAGAAAACAGTCAAATCTATTCCCTGTTGTTATGAACTTCACAAAGATGAGCGTACCTTTGGTCCAGCACCCCCTGGTGGGCCCGGGGAGCCAGCTGTCCCTGCAGGACCCTAGATGGATAAACACAACCAGACGCAAATTAAATGGCTGCTAAGGAACAACGGGAAAGTGAAAAGTACCATGGTGCATGCTAGCATGGTGACAAAGCTCTCTGTTGATCCCTCAGGCTTTCCAGCTGGGATCAACACAGAGTTTCACAGAGAATAGAGGAAGGGAATAATAACAGTCGGTTTGATGGAGACATGAAATCATCCATGGGATTGTTACACTGGACCACATGCAACTTAGCTACATGTAGCATGACGGTAGCGGTGTTAGCAACAGCAATGGCGTGGATAATTTCTTCATCTCACTATTCATCTTCACAGATGCAGTAATGAGAGTATTCAGCCATGTTTGTCTAGTGTTCAATGCAATCCGCCGACTTGTACATGCAAAGGGCGACATGCGCATCCCTGAAGGTGCCATTAACGCCAAAAGGTTTTAGAGTAGAATGTGCTGCTCCAAGTAGTTATCAGGAAATGAATTGTTCATTTCACAACAATTTTGATGTTAAAGAATATTCCTCAATTATTCAAGTAACATGACAGTGTAGCAGAGTTCAGCTTTAGCATAGCCACTGTTTGTTCTTTCAATTGTTAATTAACAATAAAAGGAATAACGAATCTTATTTGTTCTTCGATATGACGCAACACGATAAAAACAGCATTTTCATACTTCCTGTTTTACGTTGAGATCAAATGTGCAAAATGAAAAATTTAACCACAGGACTGAGTTTGATTTTAGCATAAAACTTAAGTTTACCTGAAAGTTTTTTCCATGTGCTAAATAAAGAATTATTGTTTCAATGTCACCTTGGGATAAACCCCCTGTGTGACTCAGAAGCTTTTATCTCATCCTGATTGGCCGTTGATTGTGGTGCCTAATGTGCCCATTTTGTGCTGACAAAAAATCAGAATGGATGCATGTTCAGCCAGGAGTTAAAAATGAATTCAGCACAGACGGACTGCAGTAAAGACAATGACTGCCGACAATGTTAAGTCATTATCGCTCGACATTTGAAGCAGTGACCTTAAAGGGCAGATATCATCATATTTTAGAACCGAAAAGGTAACCTTGAAACTGTGAAACAAAACTAAATCACAGAACTTCCAACGTGAAGGAAGTTTTTGGAGCATCTCCTTGGAGATTGATGAAATGACTAAAATTATTACCCTTTTTTTGTGGACGAATTTTTAAATGTTTGCGATCAGCGGTCACTAAAATGTTCAGTAAGAATATTTTCTGAGGCAGAATGCAACGGAAATGCAAGGACTGGGGACTAAAGCTCTTTGTAGACGTAAGACATCCACAGATCATTGAGGGAAAAGAGACAACAATCGGGTTTTTGAGCAATAGAAAGAGATCATGAGGTCTGATTCGTCCTGGTTTTGTGTCCTGCACAAATCTCCATTGTTGTTGTGATATTTTTGACTGCATATTTGGCTGCCATCCTTGACTTCAGAAAGGAAAATGAACATAACTCAGTCACTACAATCCCAAAAACTAAAAGCTGTAAAAAAAATAAAATAAATGATGATACAAGCCCCAAGAGTTTGAATTTGAAAAAGAAGCTTTCGGCAGGAATTTCATCACTGCGACAAATGTGTCATCTTCATTACGTCTTTACGGAGGTTGGGCATTCCACTCATGCATTGGATTGCACTCCTGTCATTCATTGCTCCTTTATTCCTGGGTGAAACCAGGCCAGAATACCTCGCCCGAGCCCCAGGCAGACTCTAGCCCAGAACCCGAACCGACACCGGAGGCGGAACTAAAATCAGAACCGGAACCAGTAGCGAGTTTTGTATTGAGAACTGACGCCAGCTCTGGACTCAAAGCTGAACCAACAGGCCCAGAGCCACTTAAGTCATCCTCAAATATCTGCAAGAAAGTAGAGGAGATAGAGAAATGGCAAGAGTGTAGAAGATGGATGGACAGGAAAAATGAAGTTAGAACAGGATGGGGTGAAACATGGATACCACATAGATGACGGAGACAAATGCAGATATAGAGGTTAAACATAGGATCAAATGTCAACGTGGTGGCAGAACCTGTATCTTGATTGGAAATACAACGAATGAAACATTTTTAGATTTTCAGTCTGGGGGCCTGATAGATATGAAACATGGACGACTGAACACAGTAGTATAGATATATATAATTTACGTTTTTCTACTCGTATCTAAATGCACCTTAAGTTGACAGGTAACCTACTGGTATTCCCTGTTCGCCTGGAAGTCCATCACTGCCAGGTGCACCCGGGGGTCCAGTGTGGCCAGGGGTCAGTTCTGATGACAGCTGGGGTGCAGGAGGCCCGGGTGGTCCCGGAGGCCCCGGAGGACCTGCTGGACCCTGGGAATCAAACAGAAATTAAATCATCTCAAATTATCGTAAACGTTTATACGTGTTTGGCTCTTACCCTGATGTAAATGGTATCGGTGTCCAGATCCTCAAAGCCAGAACCAAGGGCATCTGGTCCATACTAAAACATAAATATGATGTCAAAAATATGAAGGTAATTTTACAAACCGTTTGTAAAATTTGATCATAGTCTGCTCACCGGCACACTGCGGGATCTGGGAGGCCCTGGGGGTCCTGGGAGACCGGGGGGGCCTGGCAGGCCAACGCCTGGGTCCCCCTGTGAACAGAGAAGACATCATCCAAACATTTACTTTTCCTGTCTTTTGTCTTTTTTTAAATTTAATTAAAAGATCAAACATTTTTTGATTAATGCCATCAACCTTTTTAGATTAAATGCTTTGTTAAGGATTAAGTCTAAAACCTAATCAATGCCAGAACAGAAGCAGCCTTTGAGTTCTCCACTAATAGTTGTTTAGGTTTTATTTTCTTCTCCTTTTTTTGCTAACTTTTAAAAATATTACAGATTTTAAATTAAACATTTGTTATGCACAGCATATAAAAAGTGCAGCTGGTCATTCCACTCCTTAATCATTTCACACCTTTAATGCTGGTAGTTCATTCTTTCAGGTAAATGAATTATGCATCTACTGCTGGACATTTCTGGCCAACCATGTGCAGAGTGGCTAGTAACCACCTAAAGTTACTCAGTTACATTTACTTGAGTAACTTCTTTGAAAAAAATTCTTTTCCAGAGTATTTTTCCTATGCTTTACTTTTTATTCTCACTTGAGTAAAATTCTGAATTCTCCACCCACTCAATGGAGAACAAATATGCTTTCACCAAAAATCATTTGGGATCGTCTGTAGATGCACCTTGTCTCCTTTAGCTCCAGCCTCTCCGCTCAAACCTGGAAGTCCCTGTTGTCCTTTCTGACCCTGATGGGAGAATCACATCTCCATTACTCATACGTCTTAAACAACATCAATGCAAACACAAATAAAGCAGAATTTCAAGTATTAAGATACTCACCACTTCACCTTTTTCACCTTTGCCTCCCTGCAAAAAGCGAAAGTGAAAGATTCAGAAGGTTAGGGGGAAAATGGCCAAACAACAAAACTCTTATAAATGTTTGAGACTTGCAAACTTTTCTGAAACCACTTAACACACAAGACTATAGTATTTTGTGTATGTACTGAGGCAAAGGGTGTGGGATTCTTAGTTTGCTGCTGCATTAATATTCAAATACTATAAATTATGGATCGACTGAGAATTTAGGGATGAAACTTCAGTACGAATTCTGCTCTGTTCAGTCGCACAAAGCGAACGACTCTTCATCAGTGCAGACAGAGCATCTGCATAAGAAAGCACAACATTAAATCACGTTATGCATACATGAAATATATAATACTTCAGAGTTGTGATGCTTTCAGGAAAGGCTCTGTGGCAACGTGATACACCTGCTGATGTGAGACGTATGAGAAGCCGAAACAATTTACGTAAAGCAGCAGATCTTCTTATGCATCTGAAATCTGAGGCAGTGAAACAAACAAAACCTTCTGTCCATCGACCCCCGGTGTTCCCGGGGCTCCAGGAGTTCCTTGTGGTCCTGGTGGCCCATGTTTCCCACGGCCCTCTTTGTGTGTGTAGCGAGGTCCCGGAGAGCCAGGAGGCCCCGGCGGCCCACGATCTCCTGGTTCCCCTTTCAAGCCGGGCCTGATGAGAACCTGTACATTTCAAGTCTTTAAAGCCTGAGTTTATATTTGCTGAACTTGAATTCAGTCTGTATGTGTTTTTATATCACTGAGACAAATAGGTCACTGACAGAATAAATAATTTTGAAAAATGAAAAAAGTAATTCAGTGGATATTTTCTAATAGTAAAATGTCGACGACGTGTGGACTCACGTGTCCAGGTCGCTCTCCTGCCTCTTCTGTTTGATGCGACTCTGGACATAAAACGTGGTGCATTGACATAACAATTCACACATAATAAATAAACCAGCAAACAAATGAAGAAATGAATAATAAATGAAAGTCCAGCTGCTGATTTTTCAGACATTATAAAATGAGAACTAAAGTGAAAAGTTTGTAAGTTTTTCATTACAGTACTTGTATTTTGGGGGTGAAATAAACGATGCCGAGCAAAAGTTTTCACATTTGATCACATTAGAAAAGTTTCAGAAGGTCTGAAAAGTGCTTTAAAAAATGCCACAACTTGTAAGACCAACATTTTTGCAACAGTTACAGATACAAGTCATTCGGGTTATTATGTCTCTACCAGGTTTGCCGAGAGACTGAAACATTTGCCCTGAAGTCCAACTAGATGGGGATTGACTAGACCAGTGTTTTCAACCACTGTTCCGCGGCACACTAGTGTGCCGTGAGTGATCGTCAGGTGTGCCGTGGAAATTATTCAATTTCACCTATGGTACCGTATTTTCCGGACTATAAGCTGCTACTTTTTTCCTAAACTTTGAACCATGCAGATTGTAGCCCGGTGCGGTTTTTCTGTGTATTTTTCTTCAACCACTAGGGGGCTCTCTAGCAGGAAGTGAATCATTAGAAGTCAAAATTGTAAATCAAAGAAGAACGCGTTAATTTTCATTTGGAACAACCACATGCTAGCAGCAGGCACGACGGAGAAATGTTTTCAAACTCATATGATGCAGCTTTTAAGTTGAGGACTGTCGATCTGGCAGAACAGGAGGGAAATAAAGCCGCTGCACTTAAGCTCGGTGTGAACGAAACCATGGTTAGTAGAGACCAGCGGCGTAATCATGTAATTTTCTTACCACTAGATGGCAGTAGGTACAGAGCATTTTACATTAAAACGAGAGAATTAGTGATGCATGAATGTTACGGTAGCAGTGATG